>NC_056737.1:1482655326-1482680326 GCF_019279795.1 Protopterus annectens
AAGCCTAGCCAAAAGGTACCATGGCTTTTGCCACCCAAGAAGATTATTTTCCTGTGCCACTGTCGAGTAGAGCCACAGGAGTGATCCCCTGGGTGAATTGCCTATCTTCCATCCAATCATCAAGATTTCTCTTGAAGAGTGCTAATGAGGAGCTTTGTGTGATATAGATAGGTAGTTTGTTCCAAAGTATGGGAAGTCTCTGGGACAGGAATCTATCCCTCCAGCATGTTCTGTTTATTGTGGTGACAAGGTTTAGGTCCCTAGAGCATGTAGCTCGTAGGGACTGGGATTTCTTTAAGTGGAACATGTCTAAAAGCTCTGGGTTTGACATAGCTTTGTGTGTTAGGCAGAGATCTCCTCTGTGTAGGTGATATGCGATGGAGTAAAGCTGCAGTTTATTTGAGATGGTCTGTATAGTGCATCTGTTTGAGGCAGGTAATCCTCTTTGTGAGGTATTTCTGTGGCCTTTCCAGTTGTTGTAGATGTCTTGTGAGGTAATACCAAAAGGGGGATTGTACTCTATAATGGGTCTAATGAGTGATGAGTAGAGGGGAACAATGACCTCTTTTTTCCTGGATGAGAAACCTTTTGTGATCAGGTGTGCCATGTAGAAGGATTTCCCGACTACTGTGGTGATGTGATTATCAAAGGAGAGACTACTGTCCACCTGTTTCCCAAGGTCTCTTATCACACTATTGGTGTTAGGCAGACTACCACCTATGTGGTAGTTTATGGGTAAAGAGTTTTTACCAAAAGGGATGACAATGCATTTTTTGGCATTATGCTTGAGGTCATGACTTTGACACCAGGCATCTGTCTCAGCGAGGCCCTTTTGTAGGATGTCCACATGTTTTTGGAGTTTTGATTATGACTCCTAGTTTGCGCTCATCTGTGAACTTCGTTAGCCAAACACAGAAGTAGATACCAAACAGGAGAGGACCGAGGACGGAACCCTGTGGTACTCCACTTGTCTCTGGTCTGAAGTTGGATTTGGAGTGTGCTACTTTCACAGTGTGGGTTCTGTCAGTGAGCCAGTTGGCAACCCATCTTGTGACACAGGGATTTATACCTAGTTTAGTGAGTTTATCTATGATTCCAGAGTGGGGGATGGTGTCAAAAGTCTTGGTGAGATCTAGATAGGCTGTGTGAACCACTTTACCCTCATCTACGGCTTTTGTGACTGCTTCAAAGAAGTTTATCAGGTTTAGGAGACATGATCTGCCTTTTACAAACCCAAACTGGGTGGGGTCCTGAGTTTGGAGATTACCAATGTCATTGTTTATAAGTTCCATGTTGATATGTTCCATAGCCTTGCAGACCAGGCTCGTTAGGCTAATGGGGCAGTAGTTTTCAGGATCTGTGGTGGCTCCCCCTTTGTGGAGTGGGATAACTGTTGCTGTGCACCATTCAGTGGGCACATAGCCTGAGGTGAGGCTATGATTGAACATTGTACTTAGGTGGGGTGCCAGTTTGTTCTGTAGTTCATTTAGAACACAGCCTGAGATGTTGTCAGGTCCCATGGATGCTGTGTTCTTGGCTTTGAATAGTGTGTTTTTTACCTGTGCAGCCGTCAATACAGGAACTTTGCATTCTTCTGGTATAGAGATGGGCCCTTTAGGGGATGACAGGGGGGTAAAGTGTCAAATGAAAAATATACTTTAAAAATGATCAAAACATGGTAGGTTCAGGTTAAGGCACTTTAATCTTGCAGCAAGGAGACAAAAACATGCTAATACAGAGTTTGTCTAACCAGAAACAGGAAATACTTTAATTTTTATACATTCTTAAACTAGTTATGTCCTACCATGTTGACGTAACAGATTATCACCTTTTTCATCATCATCTACTGACCATCTTTCCCATGAATTTCTGCTGATTTATCAATTTTTATGTGAAACTTCCTGAGGAAAACAACATGGCCTTGGTTACTCTCAATTAGATACATGTTATGTTACATTCAAGATACTATGGCTAAAATCAAGCACAATGCTAGCAGTTCATTTCTCTAATAATCCTTTGTCTACTTTATCTCTAAATTACTACAGCTGCAGAGGTTCCGCTCCTCTGCACAGAGCTGTTTGTCTGAAATCATTACATTTATAACATAAGGCATTGTTCATTCATTCGCTTCTGACCTAGCAGATAAACACCTGCTTCTCAAGTACATTTCCAGAAGGCATATACAAGAATATTGCTGTGCTAGCAATTACTAGGTCAGAGGGCAACTTGCAAGTTTCAGAAAGCATACTGCAGTTTTCAAAAAGCATCTTTTTTCAGTCTCATATGAAACTGAATTTGTATAAAACACAGTGCATGAAAAATAGAATGAAAAGCATATTAAAATACTTGATTATTAATTGGCATTAAGCATACACACATTAATACATATTTTTCTAACATTTCCCTCCTGTTAATACTTTTTATTCTATTTTCAAAAAAGAATAAACAGCTTGCTTCTTTTCCTAACCTCTTCCATTCAGGATTTGCAGTTAAGAAAGTCATTCAGTTTAAACTTTTATGAAAGTGTTTCGCATTCTAGCAGCTCTTCAAATTCAGTACTTTGATACATAGTCTCAGATATGGATATATCTATGAATTCTTTAACTAATCTCTTCATGCAGGGGATTCCACAACAAATACAAACTCCTATTAGTAGTAATCCTACCCCAATAGCAATCAATATGTTCATAAAAATGGAGCCCCACCCCCCCAAAGGCATTCTGGAAAAAGTCTGTCAGAGGGTTTGGGCCTGGCTTGATCATGGCCGACACTTGCTGAATCACCTCAAGATGATCGTTAATCTCATGCTGATGGTCAGGAATAAACGCACAGCATTCTTCTTTGATTAAAGCGCAAGTTCCGCCTCTCGCCGCTAGGGTGAAGTCAAGAGTCATTCGGTTTTGGAGCACTACAGTTCTCATGGCATTTAGTTCATCAGTTATCAGTTCAAGAGCAGAAAAAGTCATATTACTCATTACTTCTAGAAGTTTGGACAGTTTTCGCAGCTCCCATATTGATTTAACTCTGCCATACATAGGTGATATACCTGCCCAGGATATAACAGCATCACTCAAGTCCATGTGCAGAAGTTTGGTTCCCACATCATGATGGTCTTTCCAGCCTGCTTCAATTCGTCCCACTGGATTCTCAGGTTTCTTAACAGTCTTTTAGGTTACGTTTTGAGTATTTCGAATACTCCCTTGAGGCAAAGCTGCAGTGTGTTTGATGACCGGAACCAGGTACCCCATAAAACAACTGCCAGACCAATTCTCAGGTAACCATTTATATGCTTTTTTACCACACACAAACTAACAGTCTTCTACCTTAGTTATTACTTTGTTACGAAATTACTGCCCTGCATGAAACATTTTCCTATCTATTACAGAAAACTCAGATAAGCCGGCTGACTGGAAAAACGGCAATAAAGGTTCCGCAGCTCCTCTGATGTCCACCACAAAGCTTTTAATGTATAATAAGCAACACTACACAATAGGTCCACATAAAACACACACGAAACACAAAAGGATCAGTGTTAAGCGCTTTCATCTGCCATTTGCAGACTTCATCAGAACATTGCTTTTAAAATAGATCTCGATATTTAAACAGTATTTGGCGCCAAACCAACTCTAGTGATTTAAAGATACATACATAAATAAATATATTGCACATCTCTCCATAATTAAAATCACATAAATATAACTAACGTGTGTGAATAAGGATTATTTATACAATTTCTGACTTCTCCATATTTACTATAGTATATACTGATATTAATAATTTATTCTTATTAAATTAAATATGTGAAATTCATAAAATATGTCCAAATATATATATATATATTATACTCATACCTATCTGTTAGCTATATAAATACATTTACAATCATACTAACTATAATAAATATGATAAATGAGATAAAATGTAAAATATATATAAAAAATATATATAAATATAAAAATAACAATATATATAAAGGTCTTACAACAATTATTATAATTTCTCTATGTTAAATAGTGATATACAATTTTCCATGTGGAATATTGTCTTCAAATATCTATGTTTTTTATATTACAATATTTCATATTTTTAGGAAGGGTTTGATGCTTATGAAATCATTGAGTCCTGGTTTTCTTGTGGCATCTGTTAACATCTGCCACTGGCTCTCTTTACAGGCTAATTTGTTTTTCCAATCTCCACCTGTTGGATTTGGATATTCCTGATCGATAATGGTAAATGTAAAGGAATGTTTTTCTCCTGCCTCTTTGATATGTCTGTACAAAGCATTCTTCTGATCTTGAATTTTAATTCTGTAATAATGTTCGTAAATCCGCTTTTTTAATTGTCGCTCTGTCTTTCCTATGTAGAAATCTGGACAGGATTTACATTTGGCTAAGTACACTACCTGTTTTGTATAACAGCATCCTCCTCTACTCTTAATTTTTGTATGGTTCACATCTTCTAACTTTATATATGTAGTAGTATTAATATATTGACATTGTGAACAATTCCCACATTTTCTAGTAGATAGATCTATATTCTTTTTGTTCTTTCCTTGACTACCTGTCTTTTCTAATAATTTCTTGATATTGGGGGCTGTCCTATACACTATTGTTGGTATACAACCTAACTTTTCTCTAGTAACATCTGTGACAGTAATGATATTCCAACATCTCTCCACTATCTCTTTTATATAATTCACATATGGTGAATATGTCAACACACATACTCTTCCTTCCTTAAATATATTTTCTGTATGATTTTTATGTGTGACTTCATATCTACCCATTAATGGTATATATTTATGATTCCATTCTGAACTTACATATTTGATAGTGTCTTTCAATAAATCTGTCGGGTATCCTCTATCCTTAAATAATTTGTATATAAAAGTCATCTCACTTTCCATATCTATTTTAGTTGATGACATTCTAGCTCCCCTTATACATTGGCCCTTTACAATATTTTTAAATGTATGTCTAGGGTGATTACTACTAAAATATATATAGTCATTAGAAAATGTTGCTTTTCTATGCACCTTAGATGCATATCCATCATCCTGTTTGTATATGAATGTATCCAAATACGAAATACTACTTTCACTAATATTATACGTGAATTTTAAAAAATCTGTGGTTGTATTAATGTATTCCATAAATTTCAATATATCTTCCTTATCTCCTTTCCATAAAATAAATATATCGTCTAAAAACCTAGCATAAAACATTATATTGTCTTTATATACACTATTTAATACATAAGTATTCTCCCAATCAAGCATCACTAGATTAAAAATGGGTGCACATGATGCACCCATTGCCACTCCTTTATTCTGTCTAAATATCTCACCTTCATATGATATATAGTTGTGGTCTAGAATTAATGACATCATATCTAAAATAAGCACAATTTTATCCCAACTTAAGTCAGAATATGTTCTCAAGCTGTTACAGAAATAATCTAATCCTTCTTCCTTCGGTATACACGAGAATAAGTCACAGACATCTATTGTCACAAATTTATATTCTATATTACACACCTGTGGTGTTAATTTCTTTAAAAAATCCCAAGAATCTATCATCAAATGTGGTATATTATTATATATGTTTTTGACCCATCTATCAATAGTGTAACCAATATTAAAAGTTTTTGATTTTGAGCCTGAAATGATGGGTCTGAAAGGTGGTTGGAATATAGATTTGTGAATCTTGGGGATACCCACAATATGTGCCATCTTAGGATATTCTATCCGTATGAACTCATACACTTCCTTGGTAATTCTATTGTCCAATAGATATTCTTCTATGAATAAATCTATACGCCTATATCCTATATTAACTTGATTCACTGATATAGCTTCATAGTTACCAGATTCGTATAAAATTTTGTGTATGGCAGCTTTGTATTCATGTTGCGGAAATATAACCACCCCTCCCCCTTTGTCTGGTCTCATTATTCTAATATCGGAATTCTTGATTAGAGATATATTGAAAGAGAGTCTCCAGATAATATTGTAGTAGACAACACAAAGAATTTACATAGTTCTCAGATTATGAGTACTTTTAATGGTTTTAATGTATACAATTATTCAGATTTTGTAGTCAAAGAGGAATTTTATACATTGTTAGCTAAAGGCATGAAATTTATACCGAATTCTAGTTTTAAACTAGTAGAAAGCATCAAAGATATTAAGTTATTTTTCAGGAAGCTAAATCTAGCCCTACAATTTAATGAAAGTGAACAAAATAGACCCCATGCAGAAGGGGTATTAAAGAAAAAGAGCAGTTATATTCCTATAAGTAACCCTATTGTCAGCCACTATGAGAACATGGTTTGCAATGACATATATCTATTCAATAGGAATGTTATAAGGAATAAATATAAGCACAATGCAGAACGGGATAATTTAAGTACAGAAGAGAGAGAATGTTTGAATAATCTAATCAAGAATTCCGATATTAGAATAATGAGACCAGACAAAGGGGGAGGGGTGGTTATATTTCCGCAACATGAATACAAAGCTGCCATACACAAAATTTTATACGAATCTGGTAACTATGAAGCTATATCAGTGAATCAAGTTAATATAGGATATATCCAAATACTAAATGCGTGACCCTCCAGTGGCAATAAAACGAAAGCAAGAGTTCAAAAAATCCTCAAATCAAGGTGCACATGCAAAGTTGTACTGGAACCATCAATATATATGTTTTAGCAATGATGCTATAGAGTGAAATGCGATCTTGCATGTTGTTTATCTGAAGATTTTAATTTTATAACATCGCGAGGTGACAGAAAGCTAGTAGGCTTTAATAATTGCAGCAATGACTAATAATTTTGTATAATGCCTAACATGTTTTAGAATGCTTCAGAGTTTATATTTGTTGTGATTTTACTTGCATGGACATACTGATTATTGAATGCATATTTTTTATGGAAGCATTCATTTTAAAGCATTGTTACATTCACCGATGTTGACATCTTTTAGTTCCTGTCTTTTTAAGATAGCGTAACATGTGACAAACAAAACGAGTATTGTCCAATAGCAAACATAAGGAAGTTTTTAAAAGTGATTTACACAGTGTTGTTCATTGTATTAAGAGTCTGAAGAAGCCTTTGGCGAAAGCGCTTACTCGTTGGAATAAACTTTATTTATTTTTATGAGTGCACCTTGATTTGAGGATTTTTTGAACTCTTGCTTTCGTTTTATTGCCACTGGAGGGTCACGCATTTAGTATTTGGATTGCTCTTATTTTATGTTGACGTGAGTCTCCTGCCTCGACTGATAGCAGCCCTGCATTTGGCTTTTTGTGTAATATAGGATATAGGCGTATAGATTTATTCATAGAAGAATATCTATTGGACAATAGAATTACCAAGGAAGTGTATGAGTTCATACGGATAGAATATCCTAAGATGGCACATATTGAGGGTATCCCCAAGATTCACAAATCTATATTCCAACCACCTTTCAGACCCATCATTTCAGGCTCAAAATCAAAAACTTTTAATATTGGTTACACTATTGATAGATGGGTCAAAAACATATATAATAATATACCACATTTGATGATAAATTCTTGGGATTTTTTAAAGAAATTAACACCACAGGTGTGTAATATAGAATATAAATTTGTGACAATAGATGTCTGTGACTTATTCTCGTGTATACCGAAGGAAGAAGGATTAGATTATTTCTGTAACAGCTTGAGAACATATTCTGACTTAAGTTGGGATAAAATTGTGCTTATTTTAGATATGATGTCATTAATTCTAGACCACAACTATATATCATATGAAGGTGAGATATTTAGACAGAATAAAGGAGTGGCAATGGGTGCATCATGTGCACCCATTTTTGCGAATCTAGTGATGCTAGATTGGGAGAATACTTATGTATTAAATAGTATATATAAAGACAATATAATGTTTTATGCTAGGTTTTTAGACGATATATTTATTTTATGGAAAGGAGATAAGGAAGATATATTGAAATTTATGGAATACATTAATACAACCACAGATTTTTTAAAATTCACGTATAATATTAGTGAAAGTAGTATTTCGTATTTGGATAAATTCATATACAAACAGGATGATGGATATGCATCTAAGGTGCATAGAAAAGCAACATTTTCTAATGACTATATATATTTTAGTAGTAATCACCCTAGACATACATTTAAAAATATTGTAAAGGGCCAATGTATAAGGGGAGCTAGAATGTCATCAACTAAAATAGATATGGAAAGTGAGATGACTTTTATATACAAATTATTTAAGGATAGAGGATACCCGACAGATTTATTGAAAGACACTATCAAATATGTAAGTTCAGAATGGAATCATAAATATATACCATTAATGGGTAGATATGAAGTCACACATAAAAATCATACAGAAAATATATTTAAGGAAGGAAGAGTATGTGTGTTGACATATTCACCATATGTGAATTATATAAAAGAGATAGTGGAGAGATGTTGGAATATCATTACTGTCACAGATGTTACTAGAGAAAAGTTAGGTTGTATACCAACAATATTGTATAGGACAGCCCCCAATATCAAGAAATTATTAGAAAAGACAGGTGGTCAAGGAAAGAACAAAAAGAATATAGATCTATCTACTAGAAAATGTGGGAATTGTTCACAATGTCAATATATTAATACTACTACATATATAAAGTTAGAAGATGTGAACCATACAAAAATTAAGAGTAGAGGAGGATGCTGTTATACAAAACAGGTAGTGTACTTAGCCAAATGTAAATCCTGTCCAGCTTTTTACATAGGAAAGACAGAGAGACAATTAAAAAAGCGGATTTATGAACATTATTACAGAATTAAAATTCAAGATCAGAAGAATGCTTTGTACAGACATATCAAAGAGGCAGGAGAAAAACATTCCTTTACATTTACCATTATCGATCAGGAATATCCAAATCCAACAGGTGGAGATTGGAAAAACAAATTAGCCTGTAAAGAGAGCCAGTGGCAGATGTTAACAGATGCCACAAGAAAACCAGGACTCAATGATTTCATAAGCATCAAACCCTTCCTAAAAATATGAAATATTGTAATATAAAAAACATAGATATTTGAAGACAATATTCCACATGGAAAATTGTATATCACTATTTAACATAGAGAAATTATAATAATTGTTGTAAGACCTTTATATATATTGTTATTTTTATATTTATATATATTTTTTTATATATATTTTACATTTTATCTCATTTATCATATTTATTATAGTTAGTATGATTGTAAATGTATTTATATAGCTAACAGATAGGTATGAGTATAAAATATATATATATATTTGGACATATTTTATGAATTTCACATATTTAATTTAATAAGAATAAATTATTAATATCAGTATATACTATAGTAAATATGGAGACGTCAGAAATTGTATAAATAATCCTTATTCACACACATTAGTTATATTTATGTGATTTTAATTATGGAGAGATGTGCAATATATTTATTTATGTATGTATCTTTAAATCACTAGAGTTGGTTTGGCGCCAAATACTGTTTAAATATCGAGATCTATTTTAAAAGCAATGTTCTGATGAAGTCTGCAAATGGCAGGTGAAAGCGCTTAACACTGATCCTTTTGTGTTTCGTGTGTGTTTTATGTGGACCTATTGTGTAGTGTTGCTTATTATACATTAAAAGCTTTGTGGTGGACATCAGAGGAGCTGCAGAACCTTTATTGCCGTTTTTCCAGTCAGCCGGCTTATCTGTGCTTCAGTTGTTTTACACTTTACTGATTTCCTTATTACAGAAAACTGTTTAAAAAGTACAGAATTGCATTGTACCTGATCAAGAGTCTTATGCATAGATTTCAAAAATGAGTCATAATCTGTACTACAAGATCCACTCAAATCATTTGGTTTTCTATAACATTTATACTGTACTGTAACATTACACTTGCTCCATCCCACTTGGATGGTATCGTTTTTGTAGAAACATATAATTCCTTTTTGTGTCACAGGCAAATACAGTGCTAACTTATCATATGATTTAATATCAACTGTGTCAAAAACCAGATTTTCCCAGTTCTCATTGACCCCTAGGGGGATAGCAGTCATTAATAAACCCCTGTATGCTGTTGGTATGGCCGTACAGACCCAGCAGTTTGAAACATTAAAAGTCTGTGCGTACACACGTGTAATTGCCTGATAAGTGTAATTTCGCATGCCAGTCTATGTTTGGTTCATTACGTCTAATCAGTTCAACCTTTGTGGCAGAAAACAGGAATGGCCACAACAAAAAGAGCAGTGTGACTAATATTGCAATAAAAACGTTCATACAAGTTTTCTGAGGTTGCACAATGTCTCTACTCGCTCTGTACCTGGCCATTTTGTTCTTGTTGTGCAACAGTAACAAAGTTTTTGTCCAGTTCAAAGTTTTTAACCAGTTTACAGTGCTTCAAATGAATCCAGGAAGCTCGATCTGCGATCATGACTGCAGTGGGTGTCGACAGTAGTACCTGGTATGGACCTTCGCACTTCGGAGAACTCCAATTCTTTCGCTTCACAATCTTCACCCAGACCCAGGTGCCTGGGGCTACTGGTGCTTCCGATTTTGGTTGCTCTTTATCTGAAACAGAATTTAACTGCAAAAGTTTGTTATTCAAAAATCGCCTCATATACCCTGCAAGTGAACTGTCAGCCTCCTGCTCTGCAGACATGAGAGGTTTCCACTGAGGTGTATAATATGCCCTCCCAAAGAAAGTTTCAAAAGGAGTTAATCCCTTTGCATTTGGAACCATTCTCATGCTCAACAGTGCTAAAGGCAAACCGTGCACCCAGTTTTTCTGTGTCTCAGTCATCAGCTTCCTAAGCTTGTTCTTCAACACCCCATTATGCCTCTCTACTAACCCTGCAGATTGGGGGTGGTAAGCACAGTGATTCTTTAACGATATCCCAAAATAGTGACTAAGTTGCTGAACCGTTTGGTTCACAAAATGCATACCATTATCACTATAAATCTTTTCTGGTATACCAAATCTGGGTATAATTTCTTTAACAAGGACCTTTGCAACAGTAGCTGCATCTGGATTTTTAGTCGGAAAAGCTTCTACCCATTTGGAAAACATATCTATAATGACAAGGCAATACTTTTTATTCTCGCATTTATTCAATTCTATGAAATCCATACAAATAGTATGGAACGGATACGGTGGTGTAGGAAAATTCCCTTGCTTAGGCTTCAACGCCCCTTGTGCATGATGCTTGTTACAAACATGGCATGCTGCATAAAACTTTTTTGTATAATTGGTAAATCCGTAGGTTGTAAATATTCGATTCACTAACTGTACCATTCCCCCCTGTTGAGACATGGCTCTGCCCATGGCTCAACAACACTGCATATCTAAACAAATTAGATGGCAAAATTGGTTTCTTCTCCTTGGAGATGTACAGTCCCTTTTCAAGGATTGCGCCTCGTTTTATCCACTTCTGTTTTTCTATATTTGTAGTAAGTGTCTGCATTGTTTTTAACATTTCAAAATCCAAAATTTCAGAGGGTTGTAATTCCTCACTCAAATAAAACGTTTCTGTGGCTGTAGCTGCCTGCTTCGCAGCTGTATCAGCCCTTGCATTACCTTTTGAAATCCTGTCTTGTTGTTTCGTATGAGCTACGCATTTGCAAATAGCTACTTTTTTAGGTAACTGAATTAAATCTAACAAATCTAAAATAAATTGTGCATGATTAATTGGTTTAACAGTAGATGTTATCATTCCTCTATTTTTCCACTGCTGCGCAAAAACATGTACAGTAGAAAAAGCATACTGACTGTCAATATAAATATTCCCATTCTTACCTTCTGCTAAGGTACATGCCCTTGTTAAGGCAATCAATTCTGCCGCTTGTGCAGATAAGTTGTTTGGTAAAGATTTTGCTTCTATAGTTTCAGTGTCAGAAATGACTGCATACCCCACTAGGTTCTGTCCTGTAGTACCCCTTCTGCATGAGCCGTCCACATAGTATGTCACCTCGGCATCATCCAAGGGAACATCCGTAAGGTCTTGTCTAGGTAATGTCTTTTGCTCAATCTCCTGCAGGCAGCAGTGTGGTTTGCCATCTGCAGGGGTTGGAAGCAAAGTTGACGAATTCAAAGTTGTGCATCATTCAATTGTCATATGAGGTTGGCTCAACAGTATGGTCATACAGGAAAGATGCCTAGCTGGAGAAAGATATGCTACTTTTTCTTGCAGTAAAATAATTGCGACTGCATGAGGCACTCTCAATGTGAGAGGGTGGAATAGTACTACTGAGGCCGAAGCCTGCACTGCCATTGCAGCTGCAACTACTGCTTGTACACAGTGGGGCAGGGATCGTGCTACTGGGTCTAACTGTGATGAATAGTAAGCTATGGGGTGTTGTTTGTCCCCATGTTGCTGTGTTATTACTGATGTCATATAACCTTGCTTACAGTCTACAGTTTGAATAAACTGCCTGTGATAGTTTGGTAATCCTAGAACTAAGGATGATGCTATCAGTTGTTTCAGCTTACAGAAAGCTGCTTCTGCTTCAAGTGTCCATTGTAATAAATCCTGTGCTGCCATCGGCTTCTTAAATATTAAATTGGCCAGTGGAGCAGATTCCAAAGCATAGCTCGGTATCCAACTCCGACAAAAATTAGTAGTTCCCAGGAAGGACATGATTTCCTTCTTGGTAGTTGGTCTAGGTGCTTGTAAAATTGATGTTTTTCTATCTTCATCTAATATTCTACCTCCTTTGGATATTACATATCCCAAGTACTTAACTTGTTTTCTCCAAAGCTGTAGCTTGTCTTTGTTTACTTTGTGACCTTGAGTAGCTAAAAATTGTAATAAAGCTATTGTGTCCTCTTTGCATTCTTGCTGGGTGGGGGCTGCCAGCAGAATGTCGTCTACATAAAGTAAAATCTGACTACCTTTCGGTGGGATAAATCCCACCAGGTTGCTTGCCATTTCCTGTGCAAATATTGTTGGACTTTCACAATATCCCTGTGGTAATCTTGTATATGTGTACCGCTTTCCCTGAAATGTAAATGCAAACCAATATTGGCTGTTAGGGTGTATCGGTATAGAGAAAAATGCATTACTAATGTCTACCACTGAAAAATATTTTTGCTCTTGCTTTAAATCATTCAATAAAGTGTGTGGATCTGGCACCGTTGGTGCCCTGGGTATAACTGCATTATTTACAGCTTGCAAATCTTGGACCATACGCCATTCCCTGTTTGCTTTCTTGATAGGAAATAAAGGTGTATTACATGGTGAATCAGGAGATTCTATCAAGACTCCTTCCTTAAGTAAGGCTGCTGTAATAGGCTTGATTCCTACCTCTGCATCCTTCCTCAAGGGATACTGTCTTTTCTGGGGTCTAAATGTTGATTTTGGCGTTATGGTAACTGGTCCTGCTGTTCATATAAGTCCTACATCTGATTTCCCTGCTGACCAGAGAATGTCTGGTATGTCCGGCAAGGCTTTTTCCTCTTCTTCCAATAAGAGTAATACTCAGCTATTCTCACTAGCCTGTGAGTGTACAGCTGGGTGTGCCTGTGTAATCCAATTCAATTTCTGTTTCTGTACTCCTTGTTCGGAGAGCTCTAATTCTGTCTGTTTTTCCCACTTGTGACTTTTTCACCTAAGTCTGCCCATTTCAAATTTCTATTCTTAGTTAAGCTAGCATGTGGCAATCGATTAGATTTGTAAAGTGCTAAAAATTCCTAGGGCAATGAACAGCTTACTACACTGTTTCCTTCTGTATCCCAGTACAAATTTCGCAGCACTGGTCTGTTTGCGTGGTTCTGAAATAATTCCTGCTCGTAGTCTTTATCGGGTCCTGGTCTATTAATATAAAGTACAATGCAACAAATGCTGTTTGTCAATGTCAAGGTAGGGGGACTTACTGATGGCTACGTTCATCAGTTCTTCGGTTACTGCCCCTGGACCAGTTGTAACTAAATCCTGGCTGTACCAATAATACGTTTCACCCTCCGGTCGCACTACAAAAGTATCCATTTGTCACTGTGCTTCCATACCCTGCATGGTTGGAACTACGGCTATGCCAAATATCTGCATCAAGTCTCTACCCAAAAGATTTACTGGTCATTTTGCAGAAACTACAATTTTACTTTTCTGGGTCATTCCTGAAACGGGGTCTATTTTTGCTATGTCATGGGAGAGTGGCTACCGATACAGCTGTCCATTAGCTGCTTTCACTAGTATATAATCTGGTGATTCCGAATCTTCCAGTAACTTGGAAGGGTGTATCAGGGTCTGTGAAGGCCCTGAGTCACACAGAAATTTAACTTCCCTCCCCTCTACCAGAAGCGTCACTTCCGGTTTCGTGTCTGCTAAGTAAAGCTCTAGGCTCAATAGAGCTAAGTCCAAAATTTCATTTTCTTCTATGTCTGTGAATTCAAGTACATCCTCTACTCCTTCTGTCACATTCTCTACTCCTGATATCATATTTGCACTTGTCTCTTCCTGCTCATTCTCATCCAATGATTCCTGACTATCATATACTCATTCCTCATCCTCCTTATTTTCTGTAGTCACCTTCTTATTTAGACTGCAATCCCTTGCTAAATGTCCTTTTTTCCCGCACTTAAAACATTCACCTTTTTTCTTTCTTTCTTCAAAATCTTCTGATCGCTTGTCAGATTGTTTATTTCCCTGGGTATTTTTCTTACCCTTTTTCCCAGTTTGTACTACAAATACTTCTGACCCATCTTCTGCTGAAAATACTTGAGTTTTCTTTTTCTTTTTACTATTAAAATGTCTTTCTGCATGTCTACCATATTCAAGTAATGGCTGTAGTCTACTTGTTTGATGATCTACCATATGCTTTGTAATAAAGCTGCTAATGGGAGTTATACTACCCTTCAAGAATGCATTCTTTAACTGTTGTTCATATGAGGAATCTTGTGTCTGGTTTTCTGGTATCTGCATTCCGCAGTGATTATTAAAACACTCTAACAGTCTAGCATAATATCTATCAACTGTTTCACCTTCCTGTTGAATGCACTGATTAATGCAAGTCCAATCAGCCCTAGGCTTCCACTTTTCAGAGATTCGGTCTGTCAGACCTTTTACTCTGCCATCCAGTTCTGCATTAGTATGTGGGAGTGGTCTAAGTTGTGCGTCACGAGGATTCCAGTCAACACTGATCATGTGCCAATCTGGACCCACAATTTGTCTAACTACTTTTTCTACTTCCTCTCCATTTAAATGGTAACTTAATCTCATACCCTGTAAGTCTTCTAAAAATTTTCTAAAATTCACTTTTGGGTGGGGAATTCCCTCCGTGGCTTTCTGGATATCTTCCGGTGTCCACGGTCTATAAACTAAAAGAGTCAGATCCTGTCCCGCCTGTCCTGCCTGAGGATTCGGTACTTCTATGAGCGGACATATCTCTTCTTCACTCATAGCCTGTGATTTTCCATTTAATTCATTTAACTCAATCTCCCTCCTCAAGTCGCGTGTTCGAGACCTGGTCTCAATAGGATCCCTGACAAACGGTTGTGATTTTGCAGGAAAAACTTGGTATAGCGGAGGTGGATCAGCTTGTCCACTTGCTTCATATTCTGGTAATGGAAGCAGAGGGGGCGGCGGAGGGGCCGTTGCTATTACCAAATTATTGTCTTCTTTGTCTAAGAACATTGTCTTTGAATTTTTAATTCTCTGCTCCCTGCAATTTGCTTCCTCAAGCCACCTATGCGCCTGAGGGACTCCTAATTGTCTTTGTTTTTTTTTCAACTGTTTAACAAGTTTCATAAGTGCAAATTTATCTAAATTACCCTCGAATTTATACTTAGCAACCCATTTGGTGTAGTACTTAACATTATCGGCATGCTGTAATTGCATATACTTCACGTCTTCAGTTAGGGGCGGGTCTCGGGAACTTTTTGTGCACTGATTTCCCATTGCTGTCTTAGCTAAGCTGTAAATTGTTACGTAACCCTTTTTATCATGTGGTACCACAAATATATACCTTTTCACAGTTTATCTAGAATAACTGCCTACCTATTCTGTTTCCCTGATCTATGACAAAAACAGTACCCCCTTTTTCTGTCCCTGATCTGCACATGCAAATCTCCCTGACAAAAAACAGTTCTGTAGTTAATCCCTGATCTTAAAACAGAAATAAGGTAATTCCTCCTTACCTGACCCTCCGTGAGTTGATCCACCGGATCGTTGACTCGTCCTCCAATCCCAGATCAGAAACAGTGGCTGGCCTCTTTTGAACGACAATTCAGTCGGAGGTCTTTCAAAACAGAAGAGCCGATTTGGCCTCTTCTCCATATGGATGCATGCCACCGGGCCCAATTCTGACCTAGGCCTAGAGCGAGAGGTACTTTCTGGTCAAAAAAAATATATACTTTAAAAATAATCAAAACACGGTAGGTTCAGGTTAAGGCACTTTAATCTTGCAGCAAGGAGACAAAAATGTGCTAATGCAGAGTTTGTCTAACCAGAAACAGGAAATACTTTCATTTTTATACATTCTTAAACTAGTTATGTCCTACCATGCTGACGTAACAGATTACCACCTTTTTCATCATCATCTGCTGACCATCTTTCCAATGAATTTCTGCTGATTTATCAATTTTTATGTGAAACTTCCTGAGGAAAACAACATGGCCTTGGTTACTCTCAGTTAGATACATGTTATGTTACATTCAAGATACTATGGATAAAATCAAGCACAATGCTAGCAGTTCATTTCTCTAATAATTCTTTGTCTACTTTATCTCTAAATTACTACAGCTGCAGAGGTTCCACTCCTATGCACAGAGCTGTTTGTCTGAAATCATTACATTTATAACATAAGGCATTGTTCACTCATTCGCTTCTGAGCTAGCAGATAAACAACTGCTTCTCAAGTACATTTCCAAAAGGCATAAACAAGAATATTGCTGTGCTAGCAGTTACTAGGTCGGAGGGCAACTTGCAAGTTTCAGAAAGCATACTGCAGTTTTCAAAAAGCATCTTTTTTCAGTCTCATATGAAACTCAATTTGTATAAAATACAGTGCATGAAAAATAGAATGAAAAGCATATTAAAATACTTGATTATTAATTGGCATTAAGCATACACACATTAATACATATTTTTCTAACATAAAGTTAGCACTGAACCTATCTGCCAGGATGTTGGCAATATCAGTTGGTTTTTACATTTAGTGCCATTGTGCTGTAACTCAGAGCAGATCTGAATTTTGCCATTGAGATTCTTGACATAGCTATAGAATGATTTGCGGTTGTCTTTAGAGTCAGTGGCGATCTTGTTTTCGTAACTAGCTTTGGAGGATTTTATGAGGGATCTCAGCTTCTTACTGAGGCTGGCGAGGGAGTTTCTCCAGTCATGGGATTTTACTTTTTTTTGCAACAGTTTCTTTCTTCTGTTGTAGAGTTTGTTTATGGCAAGGGACCACCAGATTGGCTTTCTTTTTTTGGAGGATAGCATCTTGGTTCTGTTAGGGATTGCATGACCCATGCACTCATGTAAGTGCTTATAAAGTGCATTTGTGTAAGATTCAGCAGTCATACCTCTATAGTCCGTCAGCATGGGTGTCGGGAAGTTTGCTACTTCTGTCTTAAGAAGCATGAAGTTGGCTTTGGAGAAATGTTTTACTGTGGTTTCCCTAATGAGTGGTGGGGGAGGGATATGGATGTCTAGGGTGATTAGCCTGTGGCCGGAACTGACCAATGAGGAATTAAGCTCTGGTGTGGAGCACTGGTTGCCCATGTTGATACTAACCAGCTCTAGGATATTGCTGCCCCTAGTGGGGTTGTGGATAAGTTGATCCAAGGCATTGGAATTTATGAATTCCAGAAAATGTTTAGCACAAGAGTTGGTACATGAGTAGTTTTCCCACTTAATGGTGGGGTAGTTGAAATCATCCATTATTAGGGTGTTAGGTTTTACCCTAATATTTTCCAGTGTACCAAGAAATGAGGAGTGGGAATCCTGGGGCATGTTGGGGGATCTGTAGCAAGCTACAATTTGGATTGCGGTCTTACCCAGAGTTAGTTGCACTTGGATGATCTCAGATGCATTATGCTAAGCAACTAGCCAGGAGGTGTGGATATCTTTAATGAATATGGACACATCTCCGCCTTTAGTGTTTCAGTCCAGGTTAGGTGGCTGAAAGGTGTGGTATGAATTATAGCCTGGTAATGCAGGGGTACTCTCTTGAGCCTTGAACCAGGTCTCTGTTACTGCACAGATGTTGATGTTCTCCATTTAAAGGAGTGCCTCGAGTGAGTGCATTTTAAGGTTTTAGACTTTTAGCATTGAGTAGCAATAACCTCAGATTCTTCTTGCTTGTACCTGTTACAGTGGTGAATTTGTCATTTGATCCTTGCCTAAAAAGGCACTATAGTGGTGGCTAGAGCCTTAGCCAGTATCCGGAATTCCAGCGGTGACAGGTGCAGGCCATCTCTGGCAATGCATCGTGGTTTGTGGATCATGCCATCCAGGCAGACAGATACTGGATCCCCTTAGAATGACACCAGAAGCTTAGCCAATTGTTGAAGTTAATCATTTTGTACTTGTACTGTGGTATCATTCTGGGTGATGGCAGGATGCTACTCAGGGCTAGGGTCATACCTGCCTGGGCTACAAGATTGGACAGCTCCTTCATGTCTCTTCATGTAGTCCAGGGAGGTACGTCTCAGGTCATTCACACCAACATGGACAATGACAGAGTCATATTTGTACTTGTTATGGAGTGACCTGAGTGCATGCATTATGTGGCAGTTCCTGGCATCTGACAGGCAGCTGACAGTAACTTTCTCCTTGTTTAACCTGGCGAGTGGAACATTAGTGTGCCTGACTATAGAGTCATCTATGACTAGAGTATTGGATACGTTGTTATGCCTTATGGGCTGTGGTTGAGTGGCACACTGAGTTTGTGGGCTATGTGTCATTTGGGTTGTGTTGAGGGGTGGAGGTTGCTTGTGTTTCTGCTTTGGAGGTCCCTGTTGCTTGGGCAGGTTTTTACTGAGAGCCTCCACGAATGTAGGAGTGTGTTTTGTGTTTCTATGTGTGTGTTTGTCTGGTGTAGGTTTTTTGGGACTATGTGCTGAGTGTAGTGTGGTGCAAGTGTTTACCTTCTCTTGATTGTCTAGTCCAGTCTTAGGTGAATAGAGCTTTGCTTCCAGTTTGGCTATATAAGTGCATCTCTCACAGGTTGTAGTGTTGGATGGTAGGAGGAGAGGGTTGTCTGTGTACATGAGGCAATTGCTGCATTGCCCCAAGATGCCCAGATTCATCAGGTAGACAGGAGAAAACACCGGGAGCTGACCATTAGACATGCCTGGTAGGTGCTTATTTGTTAAGTACTATAAACTGTTTTCCTCTAGACAGTGAGGAAAGTTGAGTGCTGTAGTAATTTGTAGCTTATTTAGTGATTACAATAAGTTCTGAACAAGTGCTGAACTCAAAGAAACAGACGAGTGCTGAAACTAAAAAACTGGTTATACGAAACAAAGTTAAGCTAGAAGGCTTCCCTCCAACACAAAAAGGCTTGGGGGCTCAGAAGCCCACAAATAGTCCTGGACACAGCAAATCTGTATCCAGACTAGACTACCCACAGGAAAGGCAGGAAACAAGCTTAGAATTTTTTTTTTTTTTTTGAAGTGGAAAGAGAAAGGAGGAGCAGAAACTAAGCTGATTGGCTTTCTCAAATGTTCTCCCTGTATTAGGTAGAATGAGGTAATGCCACTGGACTGGGAGGAGGGTCCCAGATCAAATTTACAGTAGGGGCTGTCAACTGCAGAAATGTTTCTCACATCAGAAATGTAGCCGTGAGCCTTTAAATGAAAGTTTTAAACAGCTAAAGGAGCCTCTAGGAAAAGCTTTTAACTGCAAACAAGTTATCAGAATCAAACAACCCAACAGATGCTTAATAAAAGTGGACAATTCCAGTTAATACCTCATACCAGGCCCGTGATTTTGATTGAAAAAATGTCCAGAAAGGATTTAATGCCAAAATTAGGTAAGAATGGGTTAAAAACAGTCAAAATGCCAAACGGAAGTGATCAGGAAGCTACTGAAGTAGAATTTTATGGTTTATTGCTGTTTTGCCTTCATTTGTGGGAAAGTCATTAAAAGCATTCATAAATGCTGTTTTGGCTTCTTGTACCGTACAGGCTGAGTATTTGGCATCTTTTTGCTAAAAATGGATACCTCATCTGGAATGTTATGTTCTTTTGGATTAGGTAAGTACAAAATAATGAAAACCTATTTCTTTCCTGTTTTATTTGTAAAGGGAGGTCTTGTATAAAGTAGGTTTTATTGCCATTCCACATTATATGTCTTTTTTTTTTTTTTGCAGCTGAAAGAATTGTAGCTGCATCTTGATTGTTCAGTAGTTCAATATAAACTTGTCTTGGTTTATCAATATTAGGTGCAGGTCTGAGTGGTCTATGAGCTCTTTCAATATTAATCTGTTTTGCCAGGTGCATGTTCTCTAGCAGTATTCCCAGGATTTCCTGTATTTGTTGCATTAGCTTAGATCATTCAGTGTTTTCTGGACTACCTCTGATGATTATATTATTTCATCTAGATCTTGCTTCTAGAGCTGTAGTTTTTTGTTGGAGTTCATGAACGCATTTTGTGTTTTTATCAGAGTCTTTTTGAAGTTGGTCAGTTTTAATTTCTTTTTCTAGTACTTTGACCACCATTATTTCCATCCTGTTTACTATCTGGGCACTAGAGCTCCCAAATGTTTCCTGTTTATCTGAGAATTTTTGAATGGCCACTTGAATTTTGAATGGCCACTTGAATTGGTTGTAAGGCTGTTTTCAGCTCATCTAATGTCACCGCTTGCTCTTGTTTAGCCTTAATGGAAGTTTTACTTGATTCTTATAGCTTCCCAGTTTTAGGTCTCTTTGTTGTTGTGTCTTTCTCAGGTGAAGCAAAGCAAGTGCAGAAAATTTGGTTTTGGCAACCTGTGCATCCATGTTGTCAGGTTCCTTTGACATTTTTTCTTGCTTTTTTATTTTCAGTGCACTCAGTTTATTTTTCTGAAGATATTTGTCAGTTATTCTCCTTTGTTGGATTTAGTAGTGTAGTACAATAGGCCTCGCAATTTCAGTCAGTCACATGTGCTTGCTCAGATCCAAATTAATTTTACTTTTTGAGATAGCGTTGTGGTTTTGATATATCCAGTACTAGTTTCAGGAAATGTTTCTCTATCCGATGGTCATATTTTGAGTTGAATAACGTGTCTCTATATCTAGATATTTAGTTGTTTTTGTTTTTCCCTGTAAGTGGATACAGTGCTTATAGATTATTAGCCATCTTGGATCCTCCACATTCTCTGGATTCTTTCCAAGTCTGTCTTATCAAAACTAAAGAAAAATCTAGTCATATAGGTGATACACTTGATGTCCTTAAGGCTTCATTTGCATGTATCCCATGGACCTCTATTAAGGGAGGTTTAAGGTATCACACAGTGAAAACTGTAGCTTGGCTAAGTTTTTCTTGTATTTTTTACTAGTATATCTGTCTTATCACTCACCATACTAAAGGCCCTTGTGTCATGTTATAAGAGCTCAACCTTGCCATCTGTTCTAGCCATCACAACTCTTATGAAGACAGTGAAGTTGTCATTTTGAATCTTTGTTGCATTGTCCTATTCATTTATCATTGTCTGTTTTTTTTTTCCAAAAATCTTTGGTGCTAAATTCATACTGCTATTATTTTGTCCAAATAACTAATTTTCCTAATTATTTTTCTACCCTCATAAATTGTGCTTTCAAAACCCTAATTATAGTTTGGAAAGATTTGTTTTGGCAATTTATGATCCAAGTCTCTGGCAGCATGACTGACATGGTAGAATTGATATTTTACATTAATCTGCAGATAGTCCATGAGCATCACTTTTACCATAGCATGCTAAGTAATTTCTGTATATTCTGTAGCTCAGTAGTACAAATGGTTTATTTTAT
The DNA here is from genome assembly GCF_019279795.1 of Protopterus annectens. NCBI lineage: Eukaryota > Metazoa > Chordata > Ceratodontiformes > Protopteridae > Protopterus > Protopterus annectens. The sequence goes on from NC_056737.1 coordinate 1,482,677,299, forward strand.
TGTTTCCCTTCTGTGCCAAGATGACCGTAGGTCTGGAAGATCCAGACAGAAAGACAGGGTCAGTAATGTTAGTTCACGTACCCTTAGAGAGTGATTTGATGGAGTCCTGTTTGTGAGATCATTTCTTATTGCCTCCCCTAGTCTTGGTCAATGGATGCTGGGAAAGGGGAGGAGTTGGGAGGGTGGCCTAATGGTTAAGGTGTTTGCCTTACAAACACAAGGTGCAGGGTTTGAGTCTCACAAGGGATAATTGGCTAGGTTTACAATGGCTCGCAAGAGCAGTTAGCCTAGTACTAACCTATGACCCTATGACCTAAATAGCCCTATAATGTGACTGTGGCTTTGTTTTTCGTTTGGGCACAAAGGGACCAAAACTACTAAGAATTCCTACATATCCAGTATGACACTGATATTATGTCAGCTACTGGCCGATTGCATGCAATGAGACATTTGCAAAAAAAAAAATACATAAACCTGTCTTGTAGACCTATTCCATTGTCCTTAGAGTTATGTTTAACCACAAAGTTGCGTAAGCAGCTGCAGTGCCACTATCCTTCCGCTGTCCGTTTTTCTTTATATCTTACTTTGTTCTTGATAACTCCCTAATTTGTTAACTACTAATGTAAGTAAACTACTTCCACTCTCAATTATAAATGTGGATGACAAGCACAGCAAAAGCACGAACTTGTTCTTGTTGTCCTTCATTTTATTGTATTCTTGTTTCTATTTTACTTCTCTTAAATCTCAGTAAAAAAGTAAAGTCCAGTTATAATTTTTGAGATCCCAAGAGGTGCTATCTAATCAATGTTTATATTAGCTGAATCACTTGGTACTTTATAGATTCCTTATGCTTTAAAGGAAAAACACGAAAGAAATAAAGATAGAAGAAACCATGTTTTTCCATGTCTTTGTGTGTTCCAAATCACTTCAGTGCAATTTGCCCTTTTACTTACTATACAGTATGCCTTGGCCCATTCGATCAGGGCATCTGATGATGTGCAGTACACATATCCTTCCAGATATACTTTCCAAAGTTCTACTTCTTTACTTGCATTATAGAAAATGTATAAATTCTCCATGTGAGCGTGTGATTTCCCTTCCAACTGCTAACTATACCACTTATTTCACTCTTCTCTTACACTTAATATTCACTCACTGCATCCACATTCATCTGAAAATACTGCAGCTCTATCTCTTTTTTTCTCTTTCAGTGTGTGTAGCTGTTTAACATTTACAGTATTTCTTTATGTTATAGCCTCTTCCATTTTTATTTAGGTCACTGGTAGCACACATTTGTGTACTTTCTACCAAAACACTCTGTTGTTTCCTCTGCTTTGTCACAAAATAAGAAGCATTCCAGATCTGGGCCTATCTGTGCCCATTTGTAATGAAGGATGACTTTGGTATCTTATGAGTCCTGTACTGTTCCCCCAGCTTATTTCTTGGAGCTCATAGATGAAGAATAGCATTACCTTTCTTAAGCTTATGCTCATTTGGACAGCAAAGGTTGTTTGAGGTCAACTACTTAGTCGTAGCAAGATAGTTCTTTTCACTATGAAAGCATATGGGTGGCACAGTCCTTGACAAAAGAAGTCCAGGAGGGTACAACCACTCATTTTGCAAAGTTTCAGGATAAATTTGTCATTTAGGGCTTTGCATGTCTCAGGAAAAAGCTAACATATTAGCAGATTGTCTCTGTTGGTTGCAGGTGGCAATATTCAAATGGATGGCCTCAGAAGCAGAAGTAAACTCTGTGACATTCCATATTCTCTCTGGATGGTTGGTGAAAAGTAGCTGCTTGGTTAATTTTACAGTCCTGGTCAGCCACTATTAAAAGAGCTTATTGGGCCTGTATCACCTTTTATTTGTCAGTTTTTGCACTCCAGGTGTGTGAACAACAAAGCCATTAAGACTGTTCAGTGCACCAATTGGCTATTAGTTTTTGGGCTAAGATGTTAGGCTTTCTGGATTTTACCAAAGATTGACTGGTGTCTAGATTGGTGGTAGGTGAGATAAGCTCTTCTGGCTTCTAGTAGATTGCCACTGGCCTATTGACAGAAGCTTGTTATTAGTTATTATGGAAGTTATTTGTAAGTTAATGCCCAGCTCTATGCAAGGTAATTCACATTATTTGCTTGTATGTGTTGGGTGGCATTCAGGGTAGGTGAGCTTTTGAATTATTTAACCTGGGAAGATGTTCATCTCCTCAATAATTCTGTCCTCAGTTGGCTCTGAAAATCTAAGACTAATCAACTGTCCCATGGCTATTTATTTAAATTGTTTATATGTCTGCAAATTATTATTGTGACAAATTCATTGGGGCAAGACTCCTTTTTACTTGCAGTCCTCCATTTGACATTCAGAGTTAGCTTTTCAAGACCAGCAGAATAAAGTATTCTCACATTTCATATTCAGAGTTAGGTTTTCAAGATCAGCAGAGTAAACTATTGCCCCCATTAGATTTTGTGCTGTGCTTTATAATGTGTTAGAGACCCAGATTTGTTTCTAGCTTGGGTATCTCTCCTACTCCTTCTGGATTGGCAGAGCTACTTGTCTGGCTAGGGAAGGTCAGTATAGTGAGGTCATAAAAAATGTTGGGTGTTGGTCTTCTAATGCCTGCTTCAAATGCATTAGATAGGTTTTTTGCATGACCATATTCACCAGGTGGGCAGTTCTTTATGCCACCTGGTGGAGAGAGGCAGTACTGTATGTTTGTTGGATAAGCTGTCATTGTTTAGTTATTTGTTACATGATACTCATATATGTTTACATTCAATTAAGAAGGTCAGAATGGCAAGCTGGTGTGTTTATTTGTGTTTTAAGCAAATTTGGCATAAAATTATACATACAATGAACATTAAGTTCAAGGGAAATTAAAACAAGCTATACAAAGAAAACTGTCTGACCACTTCACATATTGTAAACTAAGTTGGGTTTTGTTTACATCAATATTTTATTGACTTCTTCTTCTTTCGGCTTTTCCCGGTTAGGGGTCGCCACAGCAGAACTCCGGTCCACTAATGATTGG
>NC_056737.1:1482687826-1482717826 GCF_019279795.1 Protopterus annectens
ATATAACACAAAGGGAATCCTACAGTGGATCTTTAAACCTTATGTACTAAAGGAGCATTGATAAACAATTGAATCAAGGTTACATGTTTGTATTATCCATTATTAGAGTCATGCCAGTATGCAGAAACCATGAGATGACCTGTACAGCCATCAGCCTGACAGGTACACAGGTAAAGAGTGATAGGAGTGAAGGGGCAAATACAAGCAGAGATGAACATACACATAACAAAGTTTGCTGTAATACAACATTCATGGACATGTTTTTGGTCTTTTCTCATTATTAAGCTGCCATGCTGTGTAGCATGAAGTGACCCACATAATTGTAGAGAAGGTTAGGAGAGGGGCAACAGGTTTATGATAAGCAGAACAAGGCTGGATAAATATGTGATAGTTGTGGGAGTGGGTGTCACTTAAAAAATTCATTTTTGGCCAGTATTCAATATATCTCCATAAGAACTCATAAGTGTGGCAAATGTTAAGATGTGGATGATTAAACATATCATGCACATATAACATCATACAAAAATTATGTGAGATGCATCTGTAATCAAACCTTTGATGCTATGGGCAAAAAAAAATCTTCAGTCAAGTGATCTATGTTAACACTCCACGTTTGCATTTTATTACATTCTAAAGAACTGTCAGAGTAACTGTTTCAAAGTAGTGACTTTACTTTATGTGTTCCTTTAGCACAGCATGTGAAAGCACCATTGCATGGAGTAGGTTTCGCCATAGAATGTAAAGAGCCATTCAACTCCACTCAGCAGTAGTGCATGATGTCAATCTCTGAGCAAATGCTGAAGACAAAAGGTGAAGGCTTTTTTATTGGACATTTCTGGCCATGTGTGTGGTGTGTGATTCTATTTTTGACCACACTAAAGGTGTGAAAATGGGAACGATAGAAAACTGGTGAAATGGGAGGCATACAGAGAGAAGAGCAAAGGGGAAGCAATAAAGGAACTTGCAGGAGAGAATTAGAAAAGAACCATAGATACCCACTTCTTCAACACTGTAATGTGAAGATATATAGAGCACTAATGAATTTGGACTGTCACCACAACACAGATGGGTGACAGCAATGGAATAATGAAGTATATCCAATACGACCAAATCAAGTATGTCAAGAAGACACATATGTGAAGTAGAGAGCTATGTATGAGACACATTTTTGTGGGACAGGTGTCCATTTTTGCTTATTTGTATTTTAAGAAGAGACAATTTCAGGCCAATAAAGCCAATGCTTATTTCAGCCTTGTTACAACCTCATCAGCACAGCAGAAGCAGAGTGTTTGACTCGGCATAAAAAACACAGGACTGTTATTCCCAGCTGATGTCCATTATCATTAGGGTCACTCAAAAATACCCCAAACAACAAACTAAAACAATAAGTGAGGAGGTCACTGAAATAAGAATCAATAAAAACAAAATGAAAACTCCAGCAAAGCTAGAACTTCCACTGAGTGACCTCCCAAACCTCTTGTATTAGAGGCACATTGGATATATGCAAATGGCCTTTATGAACATCAGGTGTTTCAGCTAAATGGTGATTCTGAATGCCCATGACTTGTTTCGTCATTCTAATGGACAATTTCAGGCCAATAAAGCCAAACCCCACTAGCTGTGGATATGCACCTGATGTTCATAAGGGTCATTTGCATATATTCCATGTGCCTCTGATACAAGAGGTTTGGAAGGTCACTCAGTGGAAGTTCTAGCTTTGCTGGAGTTTTCATTTTGTTTTTACTGATTGATTTTTCAGTGACCTTCTCACTTATTGTTTTAGTTTGTTGTTTGAGATATTTTTGCAGTGACCCTAATGATAATGGACATCAGCTGGCTATAACAGCCCTGTGTTTCTTATGACTAGTCAAACATTCTGCTTGTGCTGTACTGATGAGGTCATAACAAGGCCAAAATATGCATATCCACAGCTAGTGGCGTTTGGCTTTACTGGCCGGAAATTGTCCATTAAAACAATGAAACAAGTCACGAGCATTCCGAATCGCCTATTAGCTGAAGCTCCTGATGTTCATAAGGGTCATTTGCATATATCCCATGTGTCTCTGATACAAGAGGTTTGGAAGGTTTCTCAGTGGAAGTTCTAGTTTTGCTGGAGTTTTTATTTTGCTTTTACTGATTGGTTTGTCAGTGACCTTCTCACTTATTGTTTTGATTTTAAGAAGATAGGAATGATGGGAAGAGACATACAAATATGAGGATCAGGCACGTAGGTTAGTTGAGGACACAGGTCCAGACAAACAGGACACACAAGACAGACACAGAGATGGTGATTAACACAAAAGTTTTGAGGAATAGGGGATATTGCAAGCAGATGCCTATCAATCATGGGATCAATGAGAATCTAGTCCTCACTGTCTGAAATGTCATCATTGTCCCCTTCCTCAGTTCCCTGTGAGACTGCTTGACATGGGTGTCTCTTATGAGCAACCTCTCCAGGCAACTGATACAGGCACCAACACCGGTTTCGATGACATCACACACCATCCTTGGCAGCTCCTGGTGGGTGACATAATCACCACCTCCAACAATACTCCAGGAGGGTAACAATGCACCAGCAACTGGTACAATGCTACATGATGTAGATGGAACAGGTAGTGCAGGGACTGTGGAGGCAGTACTGCCAGGTTGTGTCCCAGAGGTGCTGAGTGTTGGTGTGGCAGCAAGTGGTGGGTTGGCAGGCTGAGCCACAGTGGTTGACTTAGCATTTGATTTGTTGGCAGAAATGCATGACATCAGAGTGGTGTTTTCATTTAAAAAAAGAGAGAGAAAGATAAAGGGGGGAGTGAGACAAAAAAGAAAAGAGATGATTAGAATTATTAAATGTCACATTCATGATTTATTACAATAAATATACTTTTGTTGCTATATTAGCTATACAGCTTTACCAGTCCAAACATAATTGTGAATTGTTACAAATGGAAAATGCAGATAATCCGTATATGCTTTTAATGATATTGCAGTTTAAATTAACAGCATGGCATTAAAGCTAGTATTGCTGCAATTGCAATTTAAAACAATATTTGTTGAATGTGACTTTATTGGTTACTTGTGAAAACTGAACCCACCTAATCTGAGTACAGTATTACACTTGCCTAATACAGTTACTAGCAGCTACAATAGAAAGCATGTGTGCATGCTGTTACAGTTAAGACTTGCTTATTTAAGTTGATACTGATCTACAGAATCCCAATATATGGTAAGTGAAGAGAAATATTTGCCAAACAAAGAAGAAGGGAGTTTATGAAACAACAAGGATAATGTGACATTTGACATTAATTTATGGCATGTGCTGCTATACCTGGTCACACTCTGTCCAACGTTCAGCACTGAAATGCTAAATGATGTGGCTTTTAAGCCACAGCTTTGGAGGGATCAAAGGGATAACCTGGCACATATGCTGTGGGGACTTACACACTTGTTAAAACTAATTTGTACAATGTGGAATTCGAACCAATGTAAAAGAAAAAAGAGAGAGAATACACAGTTCCAGAAAAGTGATTTTTCCTGACTGCCACAGAAGAAGTGTTTGGCATTCATAGACATCACAGATATATAGTTTAAAGAGTGACTGGTGCTATACTTCCATTAAGACTGTCTTACAAGGTTCTGGCTTATGCATTCTCATCTGGTTCAGGACTAATGTCTGGTAATATACTGGACATTGTTAGACATGTATTACTTTAGTAATATATTTGTGTTTTGTGGTACATAACTCACATATTCAGTTCCACAGTTATACCTTTGTTATAGGAGGGTTTTAGATGATAATCAGTAAGCTACTGTACCTGTCATGATATATGCAACTGAATTTTTTTACATAATCATCATTGTTGTGATAAACCAGTTAACTGCATGATACATGTGATACCTACAAACATATGTATATGCTCAACCTGCTATGCATAGCTATTGGCATGCAGTATTACCTGTGTAATCACAGTTTTGTGAAAAATTACAGAGGAACACCCCAACTAAAATGTGGATTGTACTGGATTAAAACCCAAACTCACCTGTGTCTAACTATAAACTCATTGTATTTATACCTCATGCCACAGGAAAGTTAGGCAACAGGAGTATTTTCCACACTCAGTACTGTCCAGAGTGCTGAAGGCCTTGCCTTGCCATTGAACCTGTTTGCACAAAAGAAGACAAACTAAATTCAAACTTACACTTTTTTCCTTAAACGGTTTGTGCATAAGTAGGCAACACCCAAATATAAAAGGCAATAGTGAAAATATATTACTTGTGTAAATAATCATTATGACCATTCCACAGGAAAAACAACTACTGTGGAACTCCAACCACACTTTAACAATCTTCTCTCTTGTTAAGCTCAATGTATTTATACCTTGTGCTAGTGAAGTTTCTGCAGACATTACTGACTATGTTGCTGACCTTTACGCAATGCTGCTAACACATTTGTGCTTCATAAGGCAACTGACATTAAATGTTCAGTTTTTAGGCAGTTAACTGTGTTTGTACTAAGCCATATGAATGTTAAAGCTACAGAAAAAAAAAAGAAAAACAGAAAAGATAAAAAAGTGAAAGAAAGGTTTAACAAATAGACAGCTCTGGATTTGGACCATCAGACTATTACACTTACAAAGTGCAGTTATAGTAGGTTATCTCTCTTTGCCACAGACAAAACTGTGCACCACCAATAAAATCATGTACATACAACCTATTCATATTCCATATCCAGTATTAACAGTTCATACAGTTGGACATTCTCAGTTTGTTGTACAAGTGTGGCTAATATATTTAGTGCAAACAGTGATCACACAATCATTTATGAATATGTTGGCAGAAATGCAACTCTTTTTCTTTGTATTATGGTCATTTGTCCATAATCTCTGCTTTAATATAAGGACCTGCAATCTATAATGCATCTCTTATCATTTTGCTTTCATGGTGTGATAAAAAATGCATCCCAGTGAACAAAAGATTTCATCAACAGTAGGAGACTTCTGCTATTATGGCTCAAAAAGTATACAGGTGTGGTGGTTTGTTTTATCTAAAAGTGTACTGAGTTAGTTACACACTTTGTAAGTGCATCCTCACTGACACTCCCACTGCAGAGAATAGTGTCTGAATTGCTGTTATGTTTTCCTTTAGTGACAGTAACCATTCACAGTTGCAAGCCATTAGCACATGGCAATGGTGTAGAGCCTGCAATATGTTGATATCTGCTACACAAAGTCAATAGTTTGGTATTTGGCAATTCTAGTGAGTTCAGCTCATTTGCATCTTCACAATGCTCAGAGGACTGAATCTATACTATAAAAGGGTAACCATGTAGCTCAGGAGCTTGAAGTTGAGGACACTTGTAAATTTGGACAAAATAGAAGATTGGTATTTGTTAAGGTATACTTGGTTTATTTAAGGACGTTTTAGATTTTGTAAACTGTTACAAGCATATTTATAGAATGATAAATTCAACACAGCAAGGTGAACACAGGATACAATAGAGGCAGGTGTAGCTTTAGCGCTTTCTTTCACTTTAATTAAAAAACGTGAACTTCTTCAGAAACAAAACATGTGCCCTCCCCAACACATGTCTTATAAACCCTTCAACAGGATATGATGTCATGAAGTTTCCATAATTATTACATATGTACTTAATGCAAAAATATAAAAAGTGTATAAAAATACATATATAAAAAATATATATATATATATATATATACATGTATGTATATACATATATATATGTGTACATATTACAATATACTATCTTAAAGTTTACAAAATGACTTTTTAACATTAAAAATGTTATTATTTAATGTATTCTCAATGTTCACAGAATCTAAACTGATGTTATATTTGTATAGGTGAAAGTTCAAACTATTATAAACCTCCTAGTCAATTTCTTGTGATCATGAACTGTGTCTAATCAATATTATACATGCTTATATAAATTGTAAAACATTATAATACTGTGATGCTAACAGTTGTCGTAATGTTTTTAAACTTCAAAACATTTATCCATAACTAAATAAACTAATGTGAACTTACTTATAAAGATAAAAAACTTAAATACAAGTAATGCACATAAATATATACATATACACATCATTGTCACTTGTATTTCTATTCGTTCATGCTATTTTACCTATAGATCAAAAAACATTTTATATTAATTACTTCATTTAGCCCTGGATATTGGTCTGCCCCTAATAGTAGTTGCCAAAGTGCTTCCTTTTGCTCTAATTTATTATTCACATCCCCCATGAATGACATTTTTTCTATGTGGTCTAAAACGAAAAATTCGAACTTTTTGAATTCACTACAAGACAAAGAATGCCTTGCAAGTGCATTGTTTTTGTCTTTGTTCTTTATAGCTAATGTGTGTTCGTAAATTCTTCGCTTCAGAATTCTAACAGTTTTACCCACATAGTAACATTCACAGGAGACACAGCAGGCTAAATAAACCACGCACTCACTGTTACAATTGAAATATTTCCTTGCCCAGAAGGTTCTTTTTAAATGTTTCATAGTAACAAAAGAACTATTACTAAGAAATCTGCACTGTCTGCAGTTGGTACATGCGTAAGTACCCTTTTTAATTAAATCCCTGGTCCTAACCACTGAAGATGAATCAGTTTTTTCCAAAACTTTTTTGATATTAATAACCGTTTTGTAGGTGAATTGTGGTCTGATCCCCACACAACTAACTAGTTCTTTGTTGCCCAAAATGATCCTCCAATTTCTTTCTATGACGTTTCTGATTTCTTTTAACTCATTAACTATGGGTAATGGGAATGCTGTATAATACATATTTGAATCTCCTTCCATTTTGTTAATGTTTTCTTGTTGGACAATTCTTGGTGCTTCTACGAATGTATCTGCAGATAATAGTATAGGTCTTGCTACACCTTCCCTTAGTTTTTTAACTTCCTTTTCTAACTTTTTAATCCAATTTAAATTGTAACCTCTCACTAGAAACATTTGTCTTAGATGTAATAACTCTTCCTGAAATACCAAGTCCTGTGTAGTGAGTCTGCTGAGCCTAATCATTTGTCCCTTCACAACACTCTTTTTCATGTGTGAAGGATGTAGGCTAGCTTTATGGAGATATTGGTTTGTAAAGCAAGATTTTCTATAAATCTTGCTTATGATGTTACCAGATGTATCATTAATACTGAGATCTAAATCTAGAAAGTGTATACTTCTACCAAATTCTCCAATTTTGAACGTTAGAAATGTAGTAGTTGTGTTTAAATCATTTACCATGTCGGTAAATTCCCGTTGATCACCTCTCCACAGAAAGTACAAATCGTCAATGTACCTATAGTACATCAACACCTTGCCAAAACTAGGGTGAAGTTTTAGAAATTTCTGTTCCCATCTAGACATCACTATATTAGCAAATGCTGGGGCCACTCTGGCCCCCATTGCTACTCCAGATGTCTGTTTGTAAAGTACGTTGTTGAATCTAAAAAAATTATTCTCAAGTACTATTTCCATGAGGGTGCATAGTGTGTTAACCTTGTGACCACCCATGTCTGTATTATTTACAAGATGTTCCCTCATGTACTCAATGCCTTCCACTTGATCTATGGAGGTATAAAGGCTCTTGACATCTAAAGTGGCAAAATTCACATCCTTCTTTGAAATTCTATTCCTTCCCAAAATTTCCAAAAGTTGCCAAGAGTCCCTGAGATAGTATTCTGCCTTTTGTGCTACAGTGTTTAGTATGCTGTCAAGCCAAATAGAAATGTTCTCTGTTTTTGAATTTTTAGCTGATACAATCGGCCTAAAAGATAAATCATCAAGACCATACTGTAACTTTGGTATACCGAAAAAGTTTGCCATAGTCGGATGCTCTACTAAAAGAAAATCATAATCTACCTTCTCTATTTCTCCCTGGCAAAACATATCGAACAGAAGAACATCTATCTTTCTGAAGCTAATGTGAACAAATTCTGCTGTGACCTTACAGTAGTTATTGGTGTCTTTTAGCATACCTAGTACTCTTTTACTATAATCTGTTGTATTCATAACAATAATTCTACCCCCTTTGTCTGCTTTCATTATTCTGACTTCAGAGTTATCTGATAACTCCTTTAACACTTTGTTCTCTGTGTCAGTTAGGTTGTTCTGTTCACTACTTATTGTAATGTTTTTAAATTCCTTTTCACATGAATTCAGAAAAACCTGCAGTGTGTTGATCAGGGGGGGGTTAAAAGTACTAGGCCTCTTTGGTAGTTCGTTACTAGAAATGTTATAATCGGTTATATCTTTAAGAATGTATTTTAAATTTAATTTTCTTAAATACAGTCTCAAATCAACCAATAATCTACTTATTTCAACCTTGTTCGAAGGAATAAAGGTGAAACCTTTGTTGAGTACATTATAAGCATCCACTGTTAGTGTCACACTACTTAAATTTATCACATTTACTGTATAGTCAGTCTCATTGGCAAAAGGTGTTACCACCTTCTTTTGTTTTTGCCCTTCATTTTCCCTTTCTGTTGTGTGGTGTTGTACCACTTTGTAGTCCTCTTTCCTTGAATCCCTTGTTGTTGAAAAGGGACCTTGGGCTGACCTAGTTGCTGACTTGCAACCTCAGCATAGCTTGTGGTTGCAGTTGCTGAATTTGTGTCTCCATTGGTGTCTTTAGGAATATCCGTTGACACTGGTGTACTCTCTTTGGAACATTTAGACCTCAAATTGTGAACATTGTCATTATTAGGGGCCCTTGTATCTTTTACTAGTCCTTGTTGGGGTTTATTAGAAGTCTCCATTCCACCAAAAACACTATTCAAAGGAACCCGACTCACTGTTGTTACATCCGCAATGGATATATATTTTAACCTGTAGGTCTTGATGTCCCTCATCAATTTGTGTTGTTTTGTACTATGGTAGACCTATGCTTGTTGGCCTTGATCTCAATACTATTATACAATGTAAAAAGTTCATGAAAACAGGCATTAGTTTTAATTGCATCATCTAAATCCTTAATTTCCGTTTTTATTCTATTGATGTCAGTCTCATAATGTTCGACCAATATATTCATCATTGCCAAACCTGCATCATTGTAGACTTTAATAATCAATTTAGATAACATATCGCCAGGTTCCACACAATTAGGAAACTTGGTACAATGCCTCGTTGAATACACTCTGTCAAGTACTGAATCTCAAGTTCAAGAGTGATGTACTTAAAAACTAATCTTTCCAGATCAAAAATCAGTTTCTTACAAGTTTTTAAATCAGTGGCAGTATCGTGATACTCACTAGCAGTCAGGTTGATGGTGTCAACGTTTATATCCTTGAACGGGTTCTGCAATTCTCTACAGATGTAGCCCCATACATTGTTACTCGATGAATTGCTGGTATTGCCTTCAGAATCTGTTAGGTTTGTTTATAGTAAAAGAGTACTAGGTATGCTAAAAGACACCAACAACTACTGTAAGGTCACAGCAGAATTTGTTCACATTAGCTTCAGAAAGATAGATGTTCTTCTGTTCGATATGTTTTGCCAGGGAGAAATAGAGAAGGTAGATTATGACTTTCTTTTAGTAGAGCATCCGACTATGGCAAACTTTTTCGGTATACCAAAGTTACAGTATGGTCTTGATGATTTATCTTTTAGGCCGATTGTATCAGCTAAAAATTCAAAAGGAAAGAACATTACTATTTGGCGTGACAGGATACTAAACACTGTAGAATACTATCTCAGGGACTCTTGGCAACAATTGGATAATTTGGGAAGGAATAGTATATCAAAGGAGGATGTGAATTTTGTCACTTTACATGTCAATACAGACGCTGGGTGGTTACAAGTGACGTTTAACCCATGCACCCATCTGGAAATAGTAACCCAGAATAATGGTGTAGATTCAACAGCGTACTTTACAAACAGAACTGGGTAGCAGTAAGTGGCCCCAGCATTTACTAATATAGTGATGTGACAATGTCTGGGTAATTTCTAAAACTTCACCCTAGTTTTGGATAGGTGTTGATTGACATATAGGTACATTGGCCTCATTCATTCTTTCTGTGGGGGTGATCAGGAGATTTTATTGAGCGGTAAAATGATTTAAACACAACTACTACATTTCTAACGTTCAAAATTGGATAATTTGGTAGAAGTCACTTTCTAGATTTAGATCTCGGTATTAATGATACGTCTGGTAACATCATAAGCAAGATTTAGTGAGAATCTTTACTTTACAAATAGGAAATTGGGAAGTAAAACTAGCCTACATCGACTGTGAAAATGAAAAAGTGTTGTGAAGGACAAATACGGAAATAAGCAGACTCACTAAATTGTTGGTTAAAGGTAAAGAGTTATTACATCTGAGACAAATGTTTGGATTAAAGAGGTTACAATTTAATTGGATTAAAGGGAATTAGAAAAGGAAGTTAAAAACTAAGGAGGTGTAGGCAGACCTATACAGCTATCTACAGATACATGTTGTAGAAGCACCAGCAATCTACCAACAAGAAAACGATAACAAAATGGAAGGGAGATTCAAATATTGATTATACAGCATTCCATTACCCATAGTTAATGAGTTAAAAGAAATCAGAAGCGTCCTTAAGAAGGAATTGGAGGGAGACTTTAAATGCGGGCAACAAAAAGGAGACTAGTTAGTTGTGTAGGGATGTGCGAACGATGCACACCTACAAAGCGGTTGCGTGGTTCAAAAAGAAGTGTGGAAAAACTGATTCATCTTCAGTGGTTAGGACAGGATTTAATTAAAAGTACTTTATTTAGTACCGGCTGCAGACGGGGTGGGCAAACTTGGTAATAGTTCTATTTTGTTTACTATGAAACATTTAGAAAAGAACAGCCTGGGCGAGAGTGTTTCAGGTGCGGCAGTGAAGATCATTATATATATTCTAATGAGGAAAGAGTTACTATGTGGGTAAACTCATTGACTAATATAATTAGAATTACCGAACACAGCCCGCAAAAGAACGAACAAAATGCGCTGCATTCAACGCCAATTCAAGTTCCGGTACAGATTTTAGCATAGAAAAATGTCGTTATTCATGAGAGGAGATGGCAATAACAAGTTTTTTGAAAGCTGCTATTTAACATTTTATCTTTATACCAGGCAATAGTAATTAACATAATGTTTTTATTCGCAAAAGTTATAGCATGAGCAAAATAAGCGAAGTGACAATATTAATTGTATATATATCACATTATATTGATTACTGTATTTAAGATTTTATCTTTATAAATATGGATTCACCTTATTTGAATTATGAATGCTGAGGACTAAAACTACATTATTTGATAATTACATTAAATGTATAATCAACAAATTATATGAAATCATATAATGATTGAACAACAGTATGTATTATAATATATGTATATATATATATATATATATATATATATATATATATATAATTTATACACACATACACGGTAATGGCATTTTTTTTATTTTTGAAGATACAAAGATAACACGCCGCTATACCTTATCGCCACGCATTTTTTAGGCACATATTTGGGAGGGTACATGTTTTCGATCGCCGATTTATCGTGAGTTAATGTTTCTGAAAGTTCGGGCCACAAGTGAAAAATAAATCTGTGTAGCAACTGTGTTGAATTTATCATTTTGAGTTTGCGGCTTGTCCGTTCAGTTTGTTCGTTAAGCATATTTATAGAGCCAGGAGAAAAATGAAAAGTTTTATATGTATGCACTTCTTGCACTTCACTGTTGGCATAATCAGTTTTGGCAGGCATTTACATTTGTGAGATATACAGGTTATACTTTCTGCATAAGTATGTTCTTAAAATTTGCTTTTTCAATATATTATGGTATTGGAGGGAAATAGTAATGTATATGTCACTGACACTGGTGTTATGCTTCTTGGGTGGCCCAGGGCAAACTCTAAAGGAGTGGTGAACACAGTAAAAACTGATAGTATTCATAAATTGACTCCTTTACTATGTATCAGTGATAACTGTCATCCAGTAAGCAATGACATAACTTTTCACTCTTCGCTATAAGAATGTTGACAGAATGGGTGATTCTACAGACCCTTTCATTTTTGTTGGAGTATGTGAAGGTAAAACCTACCATTCATTTGTTCTAAATGAGAAGTGTATTTCAAGTGCTTTTCTTTTGAAAATGCGTAGAGAGCCTGATAATTTTGTGAAAAACATGCATACATTACTTATGTGGTTATACTTGGGTTTTGTAAACCTGCGTGTCTGTGTGTGTGTGTGTGTGTGTGTGTGTGTGTGTGCACATGGAGGGAGGGGGGCACCTATAATTTTGTTGTCCAAAATGAGGTGTGTTTTGTGTGCTTTTATGTTGAAAAAGTGCAGACAGCCTTCTCATATTATTGAAAACATATACATTACTTGTGTGATATTCCTTGGTTTGTACAAACCTTTGCCTGTGTGTGTGTGGGGGGGACCACCTCACATTCAGTTGTACTAAATGAGACCTGTATTTCATGTGCTTTATGCTGACAAAGGGTACACAGACTGATTGCGTTTGTGAAGAAATACATTACTTATGCGTTATTAATGTGTTTTATCCTTTCTGTTTTATGTCACATAGGATTATGGTATGCAAGCTTAAAAATCCACAAATACCTCCTTTCCGTGATGCTGAGAATGAGTTCATCATTAAGCTTTTCTGCTTGAGAGATGCCGGGGGATATGGCTGCCAGAAAGGAGATTTGGAACCATTTAGTTGCCAATGTGAACAAGGTTGGTTTGCCGAGGCCACAATTGTGATCAGATGCAGCATTTGGCCACTGATATAATTTCATTGGCATGGAAGAGGGCAGTTGCAATTGCTTGAAAACAGCTGGCTACAGGGAAGTGGTCCTGCTACCGAGCCAACACTGACACTAAATGAGGAGTTAGTGTCCACTGTTATAAATCCTGACAGCAAAGGGGAGCCTGTGTACTGTGTGCTTGATGTTGGTGCTGATGTGGCGGGAATGCCAAGTGTGTCCCAGGAGCAGATTCCAGATAAGCTTACATATGGCGACATTATATTGGCTTGTAGACTAAAATCAGTTTGACTGCTACTGCGTGTGATACGTTTCCTCTATCTGTACCTATTGATATGTCATACAGTTATACAAGAGAGTTATTCAGTGGACATGATTGTGGGTGGACAGGTCAGACAAGTTTCAGTTAAAGTTATATATTACAGGGCATGTGATGATTAATTGCCATCCTTTCGTTGCTTCATTTCTTAAAGGCCCATCCTCCCTGCATAGTGTTGAAAAATCTGCTCATGTTAAGTGAATTTTTTGGTTTTGTTCTTACTAAGCATTATTTAGGTGTATATTATCTGTATGTGTAAGAAATGTGCAGTGAGTGCTGGTATTGCTATAGCATTTGCAATTGTGCAAACAGTGTTACTTTTTGTTCAGATATTTTAGCTTAATATTTTTTGGAGTAGTGATTTTGTTCCTGTGTTTGTTACTTATTATCAGAGGTGATCCTGACAGTGGAAGTGTAGGACTCCTACCCCCTGATGTTGGAGTATCGGTAGGCTCTGATGATGATGAGGTTGACCAATGGGAGTCACAGTCAGTGGGTGCAGATGTTGAATCTGACACTGAGGTTATGACTTACAAATCCTATGGATTTACTTCACACACAGTCAATATGCCTACTCATATCCATTCTACTGAGCCCTTAGATAGTGGACAGGTAGAAGGTGACACAATTGATCAGGCTAGTGTGGTTACTGTTGTTTCACTGCCTGTTAACTCTGGCTGTAGCCAAAGTGTGGGCAAGATGCCATGTAGGAGGACTGGTAGGGTTGACTGTAGGAAGTATGTAGTCCACCCTCCACATGATTCTGGTGTGTCATTATGTGCCACTTGATGTATGCTTAGGGCCATTATGGAGGCACATGTATGTTCCACTATGGCCTCCGGCAACATGCTTAGGATTATAGATGTGGCACAACCTGACATGCATGACCGCGCCACCATGGCTGATTCAGCAGAGCAGATGAATGTCACAATGGAATGGGCAGTGTATGAGATGGAACATCTGCTTGGAGGGGGAGAGCATCTATGTGGCCGTTGGGCTGTAACATTATCTGGTATTAAACAATCAGGCCATGCCCAGTCTCTCTCCTGTAGTGTCACTACTTCCACTAGTCCATCAGTGGTTGAGATCTCCACACCCAGGAGTGATAGGCCAGAGGGTTGTGGAACTGTGAGTATTTGTGAGGAATGCTTTCCAGCAAACATCGCTTACATTCAAGTAGCTCCTCCACATCTTACCATGGGCATGGCAGAGCCAGTTCTTGTCATTAGGGACAGGAGTAATAAACTGATACCTCTACTATGCATGGCTCACATGTTAGGACATAGTGCTAGCACAGAGCTTGGTTGTGTTTATGCAAACACTCACACACACATTTCACATAGAGTGTCCATACAGACACCCACACATACCAGCTACACAAGGCATTAATGAGCATTGTGGGTTATTCTGTTTCAGTGGATATTGGATATTATCTACATTTCTGCTTGCCTGTGTTTCTTACTCACATACATTCAGTACTTCAGTGTCAGCCTTAGCCTCCCGCCCCTCACAACCCTCACCTTGTACAAATGATGATAACTGTGCCATCATCTTGTTTCTCTCTTTTTGATTCAGGTTTACACATGTATATTGTCTGACGCACAGGGTAGATAGGTAAATAGCTGCCTAGGATATGTATTGGTGATGTTATTTGGAATTTTTTTCTGATTTATTGCAGCATTTTAGTGATGTGATTCCTACCTTGAAATAATAGTTGATACAGCAGTCAAGCTTACTGGTCCACTTGTTAGAATGTAGGGATAAACAGAGTTTGGACTGATTTATCTATACTGGGTATTTTAGATCCATGAGTCATATTAGCTGATGAACTGCATAAATATATTAGATAAGTCAGTTATGTCATATATTGATGTCATTGATGGATAACTCACACACATTCTATTTAGGTACATTTTCCAATAATAGTATGAAGGTATCTGCATTTCATTCATATTATTCCACATTTCTTTTTCTAGTACAGGTTCAACACTTACCTTGATAGTCCTGCAGTTGTAAATGTTGTAATTTGGAGCTAACTCTGTCTGATGCTAGCAGTACACAGCCATTGCATGGATAAGTGAAGGTTGTGAGTGTTGCCTGGCATCAATTTTACTGTGTATGTGCATAGGATGAAAGTTGCACCCCTTATGTGATGAGCAAGTATGCTGTCATTTGCCTTATGTCCAGGGCAACAGCATATTGTGCACTTCTACCTAGACCCACAACAGCTGGTGGTTCCCTCTCAGATTCCACACCTGCACATGCATGCGTTGATCTTGCCAGTGGTGCTGGAATGTTTGATGCTAGCCTTTGGTAGTACCTGTTGCAACTGTTTTCACAGGATGATATTGTACAGGATAGCACAGACTGTGATAATAATGGCACAAGTACTGGGATCGTACTGCAGCGCACCCTTTGATGCATCTAGGCACAGATTCCATTACTTCAGCAGCCCATACACATGTTATATTATGTTTCTTGTTTGAGTGTGTGCCTTATTATAGCATTCCTCCATGGGTGTGTGGACATTTCTGATGGGTGTCATCAGCCATGGTTCAAGTGCATATCCTGCACCCCCCCCCCCAGTAGATGGCCTTCTGTAATATCATCCCCGAAAAACCTCTAGTAGAGCTGTGAGTTGTGCCAGATACGGGAGACGTGGTAAATACTGGCATTGCCAGTATACACATTTAAGATAATTCCCTTGGCATTACACATAATTTGGTAGTTAATGAAGTGGAACCCCCATTCTGTTAATGTATACCTTTCCCTGCTCCGTGGGTGGTTCTTTCTTAACATGCATGAAGTCTAGGGCACCCAGGACTTCAGGAAAGTGTGCTACAGGATAGAAATCCTACATAGTTCTAGCTCTATCCTCAGGGTTATGGGGGGAATACACATAGTCAATGCCATGCTGTAGCATAGCATTCAGAGAATGGTGCAGAATCCTGATGCCTGTAACACCCCCCAGCATGTCCCCAGTGGGTCTCTGAAATGTTCTTGTAGCTAATATTCTAAGTGCTACAGATACCTTGATCTCCACAGGTAGTGGCTCCCCTTGGTTTGCCCTTGCAGTGTCAGGTGAAGACGACAGATGTTGCAGAGTTCCTGGAGTGTGTCTCTATCCACCATGTAGCACTCTACTATTTTCACCTCATGCAAACCATGAAGAGTGAAATCTGGTCTAAATACCTTTCTACTGCTTGCCAGAGGTCTAGCAGCAGCAGCAGCATAGACTTGAGCCTGTTGCACATACTCATTCAGAACAGCAGTAGAACCTCACATTCTTTCCCATCAGTGTAGTTTCAGTGGCTGTATTTAAACAGGTTTTAGAATATAAGGGAAAAATCCATACTAAGTGCTCACAATTGCTTTATAGCTTGTTTTATTTTTATTTTACATTTGTTGACCGGGAAAGTCCGACTAGGTTCCATAGATCCTGTTTTCAGCGGAGGCCTGGGGAGAAATGCTACAGAAGCATGTCTTTAGAATGTGGGAGGAAACCGGAGTACCCAGAGGAAACCCAAGTGAACACAGGGAGAACATGCAAACTCCACACAGAAGGCACCCCAGCCGAGAATCGAACCGGAGAACCTCTTGCTGTGAGGTGATAGCATTAACCACTGCACCACTTGTTGAATAGTTTCACATTCTTGGATTGGTGGATTAGCATAAAATTCAGCTGTTTATCTAGTAATTAGCAAGCCATGATGACATTTAATGTGTTTGCACAATGCTACCAGTACACTGTTTTAGCAAGCTGAGTAGGGTTTATTTAATCTTGCCCGCTGCTTTTATAGAATCATCCAAAAAGCTTTGTCCCGTTTATTTATATGTGCTAACTGTAATCACCCATCTATGGAGAAAGGACCAACACCCTGCATTTAAAAAAAAGTTTTTGAATCATAATTGCAGTATTCTTTTACAATAGGTAACAGATGGACAGAATACTGTGAAGTGGAATACACATTAAGTACAAATTCTAGCAAAGCTATGTAAATAAAATATAATTAACCAACAAACAAATGAACATGTAAGATTATGTGCTTTTATTTTTCATTAAATGTAGCTTTCTGCTTTACTTATTCAGTGATAGGGATATCAATGAAACCGACTTCACTCAAATGAAACTATTCCATAGGATGCTACATTGAAATCAGTCTTATTGTATTTAAATTAAATTAGTATAACCAGCAAAGGAGGGCTGTGGCCAAGATGCTAGTCTGATAGCAGCAGAAATCTGTAGCTCTGCTTAGATTTTAATATCCTGACAGGAAATATACTTTAATACTTTAAAAGTATACTAAAAGTTAGATTAACATAGACTCTATTTTCTAAAAATTAATACATATTTAAGAGAGTGTTTTAATTATTCCTGTCAAGACGTTTTCTACTGGAGATCTCAAGATGATCAACTCAAAGAACCCATACCAGGCGAGTGCAGTGAAGAAAACTACATCTTATAATAAAAAACCTCCAAGAACACTCACTAAAAATGGACAAATTTGAAAACAAAATGGATATTATCAAACAAGAATGCAGTAAACAACTGGAACTTCTAAATGGAATAGTGAAAAAAGCAATCTAACAGATTCTTGCCTTAAAGGAAACAGTAACTGACCTAGATACTAGAGTGACAGAAAATTAACATCACAATGAATTTCTTCTGAAACAAAACACCAGGCTGATTGAGAAACTGGAAGACCTTGAAAATAGATCAAGGAGGAATAACATAAGAATATATTGAATTCCTGAGAAAGAAGAGGGCGCTAACATGATTCAGTTCCTCAATAAGTGGTTTTCATCAGCAGTAAACATGCCTGAATCCCTCTCTTTTGGAACTGAGAGGGCTCATCGATCCCTGGCAAATCCAGCTTTATCTCTGAGTTCATTTAACCCCAGGTCTATAATAGTTAGATTTCTTTCCTTGCAAGACAAGGACTTAGTGCTGAAATCAGCTTGAACTAACTCCCCTATCAAGATGGGTGAAAAAGTTATTCATTTTGACAATGACTACACCTCTACAGTCATATCCAGAAGAAAGGAGTGTGTTCCTTTAATTAAGTCCTTGAAAAAAGCCAATATTAAAGCTCAAATTCTCTTTCCTGCAAGAATAAGAATCACCTTGCCAGAAGGAGTGAAGATCTTTGACTCCCTACAAGAAGCAGTAGAATTTATCCAAAAGAAGAAAATACTATCGGACATAGAAAAAATGGAATGATCATCCCAGAGTTTGAAGAGACAGGCAACAAAAGATGGCTGGTCTGTGAAGGAAGGAGCAAACAAAACTAAGAAACTAAAGAACAAATGAATGTGTTCCTTCTAATTTTAAATGCTTTGTTTTATGAATCATAATATATTTGATTCTAGAAGGTCTCTATGCTGTAAGATATAGTATGTAAGGTAAAGTAGTGTAAAGTAAAGTATTTTTTTGGTTTTAGAGTTTGCATTGTTAATTGTTGAATGCCTTTATTGAAGGTTGAACGTTGAGCTGGCACCTCGGCGTTCGTCAAAATCTACTGCCAATCATTAGTGGACCGGAGTTCCGCTGTGGCGACCCCTAACCGGGAAAAGCCAAAAGACAACAACAACAACTGTTAATTGTTGCCATACCTCCCAACCATACCGAATTACTCAGTTTTACAGAGTTTCGAGGTCCAAACAAAGGGGTGCCACGATTCCCGAGTGGCACCCCTTCATTTCCATTTTTTTGCTTCTTTTTAAATTTTTTTAAAAATCGCGCTGGCGTAGCTGACATCATCACATGCGCGATGATGTCAGCTCCATCAGGGCTACCAGCCAGTTGAAATTGAGCTCAAGTAGCTCACGTCATCATTTCTTGCTGGCTGCAAGCGGGAATACTGCAGCGAGAAAAGTACAGTTTTGTACCTACCATAAATGTAGATGTTCGAGGATTCCCTTGCTGCAGTCCTGACTATTGGGGTATAGTCCGCGTCCCAGTCGGCCCAATACCAGAGAGTTGACGTCGGTCATGGCGCTTAGACTGACGTCAGTACGCCAGGGTACTAATGCGCATGACCGACGCCATTTCCTCAGTCTTTTCTTGCCCCAGATGTCAGAAGACCCAAAAAGACAAGTCCCAAAACAACCTGCACTAAAAACATGTACAATATATACAGTAATATATATATATACAAAAATATAAGCATGTAAACTCACCTACACAACCACCCTGAAACACAGAGGGAAGGAGGGAGGTAATTGGACTGCAGCAAGGAATCCTCGAACATCTACATTTATGGTAGGTACAAAACTGTACTATGTTCTTCGCCTTCCCTTGCTGCAGTCCTGACTATTGGGTAGAATCCCAAAGCAGAGGTAAGGGAGGCTGGCAAATTATAAGGTAGCAGGAGCTGACAACATGCCTTGTAAAACAGCTGTGGCAAAACCAGCTCTAGTCTTAGAGTATATAGGCAGGTGATAATGCCTAGAGAAAGTATGCACTGAACTCCAAGTAGCTGCTTCCAGAATATCCTTAGTTGCCACCCCCTTAGAAATGCTGTTGAAGTGGCAGTAGCCCTAGTGGAATGAGGCCTAATCCCAGCTGGAACCTCTTTGCCATGATGGGAATAACAAAATGCAATGCAAAAGCCAATCCACCTAGAAATAGTTTGTTTTGACACAGGCTTGCCCTGTGAACTCAAAGCAAAAGAAACAAGTAACTGCTGAGACTGCCTAAAATCTTTAGTCCTGCTCAAATAATAACGCAATTGCCTGTGTACATCTAAAGTGTGCAAAATCTTTTCCCTTTATTTTGAGGATCTGCAAAAACGTAGGCAAATGAATAGTTTGGTTTAAAGCCACACTAGAAACCACCTTAGGCATAAAGGAAGGATTAGTACGTAATGATACCCTGTCCTTATGGAAATTCAAATTGGGCTCTACTGCCATAAGGGCCTGCAACTCAGACACCCTTCTTGCAGAAGTAATAGCCAACAGAAAAGCAGTCTTCCATGACAAATATTTCAATTCAGCAGTAGCTGCAGGCTCAAAAGGTTGTAGAGTAAGTTTTTCCAACACAAAATTGAGATCCCAAGCAGGAGTAGGAGCTCTACGTGGGGGCTTATATTCTTTGCCCCTCTAAGAAACTGCTTGAACAAAGGATGCGAAAACAAAGGTGGGTCACAATCATAGTGAGCTGAAATCGCTGCAGCATGAATCTTTATGGAAGAGAAGGACAAACCTTTGTCCAATAATTCAGTAAGATATTGAAGAGCCACACTCAAATTAGGCTCTGAAATCTCCAAATTCTTTGCTGTACTCCAAAATAAAAATCTTTTTCCATTTTCTGCGTACACTCTCCTAGTACTAGGCCTTCTAGCTTCCATAATCACATTTAAAACTTGTTGAGGAAGCTGAGACCTACCGTGCTTCAACACAGAATATGCCAAGCTGTGAGATGAAGAGATTGAAGCTTGACATTGAGCAGATGACCGTCCTTCTGAGATAACAGATGAGGAATCAGAGGTAAAGGCCATGGAGGCTTCTTTACAAGACTCCTTAGAAGTGGGTACCAGTGTTGCCGAGGCCAATCTGGAGCTATCAAAATCATCCTTGGCCTGTCTTGTCTGACCTTTAGTAATACCTTTGGAAGAAGAGGTAGAGGTGGAAAGGCATAGACATGAAGGTTTTTCCAACTGAAAGACAGAGCATCCACTTTCCAAGCTGTGTGATGAAACCCCTTTGTGCAATACTGTGGCAGCTGGTGGTTTAGTGGAGAAGCGAACAGATCTATGTCTGGAGTTCCCCAGGACACTGTCAATTTCTGAAATACATGAAGATCCAGTTTCCACTGTGGGGATCCATGATTTGTCTGCTTAATACATCTGCTAGGGAGTTCTGTGCTCCTGGCAGAAACCTTGCCTGAAGAGTCAGTTGCAGGCTTAACGCAGTCTCCCATAAAATCATTGCTTGCCTGCATAGAGGATAAGAATGTGTTCCCCTTGCTTGTTGATGTACCACATGACAGTTGTGTTGTCTGTCAGAATCAACACCTGCCCTGGAAGAAGTAACTCCTTGAACGCCATCAATGCAAACTGGACTGCTAACATCTCCTTCATGTTGATATGTAGATGCTGTAGTCTGGCAGGCCACTTGTCTTGTATCCACTTTCCATTTAGATGAGCTCCCAAGCAGTGTCCGAGGCATCTGTCGTTAAAATCTGACTCGCCTCTGGCCGGGTCACAGAGAGTCCCTTGTTTAGGTGACATTCCTGAGCCCACCACAAGAATTCCTTTTGAATGACAGTGTCCAAATCTTGGCAGTGCTGTGTCCATACATTTTTGAGATACCATTGCAGCTTCCTCATATGCAGTTTGGCATTGGGAAGCACCAGAATACAAGATGCCATGAACCCTAATGCTTGAAGGACTGTCCTTGCAGTCAGCACGGACTGATGAGATAGTTGATGGAAGTAAAGTGACAGACTCTTTTGTTTGTCCGGGGTTAAAAAGGCCATCTGGGCTGCTGTATTCAGTCTCACACCCAGAAAGCACATGTCTTGAGAGGGTACTAGACTGGACTTTATTTCGTTCACAGAATACCCTAGGCATCTTAGCACTGCTATGACATATTCCAGATGCTGTAGAAGGTGTACCTTTTCTTGAGCCAGAATCAGGCAGTCGTCCAAGTAAGGATAGATTTGAATGCCTTGAAGCCTGAAGTAAGCTATCACTGGAGCCAGAACCTTTGTGAATACTCTGGGCGCAGTAGATAAGCCAAAGGGCAATGCAGAGAACTGATAATGAAAATCTCCAGTTCGAAACCGCAGATACTTTCTGCAACTTAGCCTTATAGGCACATGAAGGTAAGCTTCCTTGAGATCCAAAGTTACCATCCAGTGATCCTTGCCCAGCAGAGGTAACAGTTGCTGTAACGTCAACATCTTGAACTTGGGAATGTCCAGGTAAGTGTTGAGGAGAGATAAATCCAAAATTGGTCTCCACGTGTTCCCCTTCTTTGGTACTAGGAACAGGCGAGAATAAAATCCGAAGCCCCTTTCTGATACAGGGACTGGCTGAATGGCCCCTATCTGGAGTAACTGAGAAATTTGCTTGTGAGCCTCTTTTTTTTGTGTAGGAGGAACATCTGGCATGCCTTTGAAAGGGGGCATTGTGTGGAAATAAAATCTGTAACCGTGATGAATGATATCCAGCACCCATCTGTCTTGAGTGATTAAATCCCAATTTTCTTTGAAAAGAGACAATCTTCCTCCCAAAGGAGCTGCCAGACGAGAGTCCACTGGCAACTGAAAAGGCAGGTCATTGGTTCTGCTTACGAAAGGACTGACCCCTGCCCTCACCAGAAGTCTGAGCAGGTGAACTGTCTGATCTAGGCCTAAACGAACCTTGAGCCCTGCCCCTACCACGTCTAGACCTACCCCTAGACTGGGAACCATAAGCAGGATATGTCCACCCCTTAGCAGGCCAATTTCTACTAAACTCGGAGGCTGCACCTGCAAAATCTTTAACAGTCTGCATAGACTTAGCTTTGTCCTCCATTTTCTTTAAAACTGCTTCCACAGGCGGGCCAAACAACACATCAGACTGTAAAGGAGCATCCAAAATCCTGGTCTTAACATGCTCAGCTAAATTCTGATCCTTCAACCAGGCATGTCTGCGAAGAACAGAACTAGTAGCAGCCACCCTCGAGGAGGCCTGAACAGCATCAAAACCACACTGCAAAGAATGCTTACCCACTTGTTCAGACACATGAACCAAATCCAGCAATTCTTTACACTCAATACCTTCCGCCAAAGCATCCATCTTAGATTTCAATTGTGAAAGGAGATAATTCTGATATTTCAGCATATGAAACTGACAATTCAACGCCCTCATGGCTAGAGTGGAAGAAGTATATACTTTCTTACCCCACCTATCCAAAGCCCTTGCCTCTTTATCAGAGGGTACAGGATTTTTAACCACAGAAGCTTTAACACCTTTAGGCCCCTGAGAAACAGTTTCTGGGTCCGCCCTAGGACTCTTAAACAAATACTTATGAGCTTCGGGCACCCTATAATACCTATCAGGCTTAACAGGAGCAGGAGGCAAGGAATCAGGGTTCAGAGAAGCCTCTGCAAAACATCCTCCACCACATTCAACACAGGAGGAATAGCTAAGGGCCTATGCTGGGGCAAAACAAGAATTCCCTAAGCCTTTTTCTGGAGTCAGAGTAATCTTGGCCTTCCCATTTAAAGTGCTCCCTCATGGAGTGAAGAGTCTCTGAAAATGAAAAATCCTCAGGAGGAGAAGCTGAAGGAGTGGAATCATCCACATCAGAATCAGAATAAGTAGGAAACTCTTGCAAGTCTTCCACAGAAGACTCTGAAGCCTGTGAACACTGTTCAAAACTATCAAACTCCTGTTCCACCCTAGGCCTCTTATCAGGTGGGGGCATAGAACCTCTAATCAGAGTAATCAAATCTTCTGCCATTTTAAGCATATGTTTCTTAGGCACAGAGCCCGAAATGCTAGGAGAAGCCCCCACAGAAGCTGAACTTGGCCTACCTCTAAAAGAAGCTTTGGCAACAGAAGGAGAGGCCCTAACTACCTTGGGAAGAGAGGGAAGAACAGTTACCTGAGAAGCCCCCTCAGCTAGGCCTACCTCCTGAGAGGGCACATCCTGTAACAGTAAAGTATCTGCCTGAGACTCCATAGAAACTCCTGGCAAAACCTCTGGCTCCCCTGAGCCTTCTAAAGGACCGACGTCCGGGACTGCCGGTTCCTCACCCCTAGGCTTCACTGTTTTGTCCTTGCGCTTCTTGGATGAAGCAGGCGTCGGAGCATCCGACGGCATATTATAATTGCAACGCTTCCCAAACACTAACCTAGCACAATCAAGCCTCCTCTTAATAGTGCGCTTGTTAAATCTAGCACAAGAGCGGCAACCAACAACGTCGTGCTCAGGCCCTAAACAAGGTATACACAACGTATGATAATCCCTATGCGGTATCTGTTTCCCACAAGAAATACAGTTATTCACTTTTTCTGACATCCGGTTAAATACTGAGGCAAGAAAAACCAAAATGTTCCAACGGGGTTACTTAGCCAACTCTGATTTCGGTCTGAAACTCCGGTTCGGAAAATCTCAGAACGCCAACCTGCACTCGCAAAATTGCTTCTGCATCGGACCATGCGGCAAAAAAGACTGAGGAAATGACGTCGGTCATGCGCATTAGTACCCTGACGTACTGACGTCAGTCTAAGGCGCCATGACCGACGTCAGCCTTATACTCTGGTATTCGGGCCGACTGGGACGCGGACTATACCCCAATAGTCAGGACTGCAGCAAGGGAAGACGAAGAACATCAGCCAGCAACACTAATAGCAGTAATGCTCATTTTTGTTTTTTCCAAGTTGGCTGCAAGCAGGAATACAGCAGCAAGAATTACAGGCAGCAGCACTATCAGTTTCATTTTTCCAAGCAGCAGGCAGCGCGAGCGGGTAAACGTGGGACGGATAAAGCACTCAGTTGGGGAATTAGGTAAGGAAACAAAGGTGTGTGTGTGTGTACAAATGCACAAATCTACATATATATTTCTGTATTGTACTGATATTCGTTTTTGAGAGTACAGTGCCTTCAAATAGCTTTTTCACTAGATGCCTTGATAGTGCAGCTAAGTAACAGAGCAGAATATTATTCTAGGCAGCCTGATTTCAAATGATAGAGAACTCATGTATTTTTATACTACTTAATTCTTAAACTTTGGGGAAAGAAATCTCTTCATGAAGTCCCTGATTTTGACAGACTGGAGCTTGCAAATAAGTAAACACTTGTAATAGGCACCAACCTCATACTAACACTAAAGTGTTAACAAAGTGCAGTGCAGGGCAGAAGGCTATGATGGTGTTTTCCTTCATTTCCTCCTTAAAAAACAACACTTGTTTTCTGTTTTAGCCTTTGTGCATTCCATAATTATTTTGGTGTTCTTGAATTTCAACTTTGACCCCTTAAAGTAGAGCATTCCTGCTTCCTTCGGCATAGTATTCTTCTGACACATTTTATATACAGCATGCAATGCATCACAAATGTTAATATAGCATCAATCAGTGTGGTGTGTTTCGGCATGCATCTGAGTTCTAGCAGTTTGACACAGGCTTGTGGATTTCAAACAAACCTTCATTTATATTTATTTGTATTATTTTATTTTACATTTGTTAACCAGGGGTGTCTGACTGAGCCGAAAAAGCCCTTTTTCAGCAGAGGCCCGGGGAGAAAAGCTCCACAAAGAAAAATTACAGATACATTTATTTAGACATGATCAGTATACACAGAAATTACAAAATATATGATTTTACAGTTTTACGCGGCACATCAACAGTTACAGTGGAGAGAACAAACAAAAAAATATTAATTTAAAAATAAAGGTAATTAATAGATTTGTGGTTTACAGATGAAATATGGAACATAGGTAGAA
Organism: Protopterus annectens; assembly: GCF_019279795.1. NCBI lineage: Eukaryota > Metazoa > Chordata > Ceratodontiformes > Protopteridae > Protopterus > Protopterus annectens. The sequence goes on from NC_056737.1 coordinate 1,482,713,322, forward strand.
TACATACATAGTACACAGGTACAGTACATATATTGTAGATTAGCCAGTGTTTGTGAGTAAGATTGATAACTATTATCAAGTACTCTAGATTTAGTATGTATACCTTATCCTCTTTCACTAGCCTGGGGAGCAATCATGGCACTGCCAACTTTGCTTGAGATGTTGCCTGTTGAGGTCTTTAAAGAATATATGTAGATATATATATATATATATATATATATATATATATATATATATTAAAATATATATATGTATGCAATATATATGTAAATGAGGCTCTTGTAAAGCAGTCCTTCTGAAGCTTTGATGTCACCAGAGCAACGAATCAGAATACAGCAAAAAGGGCATGATGTTTTCAGTGCCATGATCTATTTGTATTCCATTCAGACTTTGCAATAGCTTGAAAACATAACTCACCTTTCTTAATTTTAGGGGAATCCCTTATTCTGCATGAAAAACTGCCATCTGTTCTTCTTAAATACATATGTTTCTGCCAAGGAAAATTAATGACTCCAGAAAGCATTGTATCATATGCAAATCATTTTCAGTCAGTGAGAAATGTTTTAATTTTAAACCTATTATTTTAAGGCTTTGTCCCCAGCACTGTTCATCTGTCCCTGATTATTTAAGCCCTGTCATTGATGTTTATGGTAAAGGGCTGAGAACAGCTCTAAAGAAACTGTTATAATGCATTTCACACAATTGGTGCCCCTTATAACTTTTATGCATAACAAACAGCTTTTCAAAATGTATCTTCTCATTAGAACATGAGAAAAAAAAAGAAAAAGTTTATTTGAGCTGCTTATTTTTAAAAATAAAATAAATAAATCCATATTGTGTGCGTGTGTGAAAATGCCCCTAATGTAATACACCTGGTTGCTAGAGGTATTTAGGGTCAAACCCTGTAGCTTTGGTACAAGGTAAAAAGAGCCTAAAGTACCTAGCCACTACTATTTCTGAGCTTTACCCAGATTTTTTTGTGTTAAAAGTTGAGAGCTATGGTGAAAAGTGAGAACACAATGTATATTCCCCCATTACTGGCTTTGTTGTTTGTCCAGTTTTTTTTGTGCTAACTGAAGTGAGAACTGAAGTTGTATTCCCCCATTATTGGCTTTGTTGCTTGTCCAGGTTTTTTGTGCTAAGAGGTTGAGAGCTATGGTGAGAAGTGAGAATTGAATTCACTAAATGATAGCCATTAAGTTTCAGTCTTCCTAATTTTCAAACTGCTGATAGTGGAATATTGCACTGGCTGTAGTATATAGGGTTCTGGTTTCAAGACTTGCTAGTAACATGCATGGTAATAGCACATTTTATTCTAGCAACTTTCCAAAATTATACAAGCAATGTTTAAAATGTGTCCCTGTTTTTTGACCTTTTGCCCCCCCCAAAAAAAAAACCTGAATTTGAAAATAAGTGCGAGAAGCTGTGCAAGATGCCTATTGCTTACACTACTGTTATTATGTTTATAGTTTGGGTGTGAAAGTAGACTTTTATGATAGAAATGTTCTGAATTGGGCAGTTTTGTAATTACTGGTTCATGCATCTTTTTCATTGCCTACAGTACAGCCTACTGGAAAAATGTTCATTCAAACAATAAATTTAAAATGCACTCTGTCTAACAAGTGTGCTGTATTATACAAGGAATATAACTTAAAGTTAGGAAGGTGTATCAAAGAAAAGAACACATGTATGTTTCTTGTTTTGTGGGCAATGGGCCAATGATTTGAAAACAGCCCAAAGGTAATCTTTATCTACCACTGGCCAGATGCATTCTCTTTGTATGTGGTGCGGGTATCAATGCTGTTTCAATTAATGTGAGTTTCAAGGGCAGAGAAGTTTTAATGCCAAGTCTATTTCCATTGTGAGATGGTATTACTTTGTTTATCAGATGTCTGTTAGTGTTTGTGCATTGATGTGCTGCAAAATGTAAAAATAAAATCCAAATAATTATTGATTGTAGAAGTAAAGCAGTATGCACACATTAGTGTTTATGGTAAATGGGGCAAAATAGCCAGGTAATGGGACATTGGAATCTGGTGCCATATTTTGGTTGTCTGTTCTAGTTTGCGTTTGAACATTGGTATCCCACAATTCCATTGGAGTGGGTGGGGTTACGTAATTGTGTCTGCAAATTAGATGTTAATCAGCGTACAGATTTGTACCTATTTTTCATGGGCCTTGTCCAGATTTTTTTATGTTTCCAGGTTGAGAGGTATGATTGTTGCTTATAGTTTTTCAGATCTCTGCTGAAAGTGTTTTGTCCCACCCACCCTCCCTATTTCTGGCTCGTAGTTTAAATTTGGTTGCTTTTGCAGTTGCCCGCCCCATTGTAGATTTGATCTGGGACACTCCCCCAGTCCCGTCTCTTTACCACATTCTACCTAATAAACTCCTTTTGCACTTGCTTTTAGTCCTTTTTAATTTAATTGCATTTTTAAACTGTGTTTGGTCTAATATTGCTACATACTCAAGTGTGCTAGCTTGCACTGCATGTGAATTGTTTTTACTGCTGTTTTAGCAACTTTTCTGTAAAAAAAAATAGTGTAAGCCTGTTTCCTACCTTTCCTGTAACTAGTGTAGTCCAGATACAGATTTGCTGCATCCAGGACTGTATGTAAGCTTCTGAGCCCCCCAAGCCTTTCTGTGTTGGAGGGAAGCCTTCTAGCTTATCAGTAGAAGTGGTAAGCACTAGGTACCTGTCTACCACATAAGGAGTGGTTCTGGCCCAGAAATTGTAGTTATTTGTCATTTGGGCAATGTTTTCTATCTCTTTCAACTTTCTGATTTGAAAGCCTGCATTTGCACTTGTTTATGTCCTGTAACTCATCTAGTGCAGATACAGATTCTCAGTTTTAGCACTTAAATTTGCTTATTCGTGCTCCGCACTTTTTCAGAACTTGTAAGCACTAAATAAGTTACTAATTACTACAGCACTCAACCTTACTCGTTACCTAGAGGAAAACAATTTTTGCACTTACTTTTCTCACTCCCTTAGAGAAAACAGCAATTGTACTCACTTTTCTCAGTTATCTAGAGAAAATAGTTTTTTATTGAGGCATGTCCAAGGTTCAGCTCCCAGTGTTCTCTCCCGTCTATCTGATGAATCTGGGCATCTTGAAGCAATGTAGAAATTGCCTCATGTACACAGACAACCATCGCCTCCTACCACCCAACATTACAACCTGTGAGAGATGCACTTATCTAGCCAAACTGGAGGAAAAGCTCTCTCCAACCAGGACTGAACTTGACAGTAAAGAGGAGAAGGTAAACATTTGCACCACACCACACTCATCACATAGTCGCACCACCAAAATCCACACATAGTAACACAAAACCATTCATGGAGGCTCTCAATAGAAATCTGTCTAAGCAACAGAGACCTCCAAAGCAGAAATGCAAGCAACCTCCATCCCCCAAGACAACCCAAATGACACACAGCCCACAGACTCAGTGTGCCACTCAGCCACAGCCAATAAGGCAAAACAACGTACCCAACACACTAGTCATAGGTGACTCTAAAGTCAGGCACACTGATGTCCCACTCACCAGGCTAAACAAGGAGAAGGTTACTGTCAGCTGCCTGTTGGGTGCCAAGAGCCACCACATAACCCACACACTCAGGTCACTCCACAACAAGTACAAATATGACTCTGCATTGTCCATGTTGGTGTGATTGACCTGAGACATACCTCCCTGGACTACATGAAAAGAGACACGGAAGAGCTCTCCGATCTTGTAGCCCAGGCAGGTATGACCTTAGCCATGAGTAGCATTCTGCCATCACCCAGAATGATACCACAGTACAAGGACAAAATGATCAACTTCAACAATTTGCTAAGTTTCTGATGTCATTCTAAGGGGATCCAGTATTTGTCTGCTTGGTATGACATGGTCAACAGACCACAATGCTTTGCCAGAGATGGCCTTTACCTGTCGCCCCTGGGATTCCGGTACTGGCTAAGGCTCTTGCTGCCCCTATAGTGCCTTTTTTAGGCAAGGTTCAAATGACAAATTCACCACTGTAACAGGAACAGGCAAGCAAAAACTGAGGGTAATGCTACTCAATGCTAGAAGTCTAAATCTCAAAATGCACTCACTCAAGGCACTCCTTAAAATAGAGAACATCGATATCTGTGCAGTGACTGAGACCTGGTTCAAGGCTCCAGAGAGCACCCCTGCACTACCAGGCTATAACTCCTACCACACTTTTCGGCCATGTAACCTAGATCGAAACACCAAAGGCGTCCATATTCATTGAGGATATCCACACCTCCAGGCTACTTGCTCAGCATAATGCATCCAAGGTTATCCAAGTGCAACTAACTCTGGGCAAAACTGCAATCCAAACTGTAGCTTGTTACAGATCCCCTACCATGCCCCAGGATTCCCGCTTCTCTTTTCTTGATGTACTGGAAAATATTAGGGTTTAACCAAACACCCTAATAATGGGCGACTTCAACTATCCCACAATTAACTGGGAAAACTAGTTGTGTACCAACTCCTTA
>NC_056737.1:1482722826-1482800910 GCF_019279795.1 Protopterus annectens
AGACCATAATGCTATAAATGTTAAATTAACTACACATACAGATGATTTTAGATTTCTACAGAGAATTCCTGCTTACATAACTAAGTTACATGACTTCAGGGAATGGATAATGAAAGAAATAAACATGTTTATGGAAACAATTGATAATGGTGAAGTGACTAATACTATAGTACGGGACACCTTTAAAGTTTATATATATGCTAGAATAAAATCTTGGCACCTTAAAAAAGGAGAGAGTGGGACAACGAACTTTTAGACTTTACAAAAAAAACATTGACAAGATAAAAATTGACTCAAAACTAAATAACAAAGTAGAACATAACAACATTACTAAGTTAAATCAAAAATACTTAGAAGTTCTGAATCATAAGGTAGCCATAAACCTGGAAAGATTGACATTGCAATCTTATGCAAATCCCAAATATCTACATAAAATAACAGTAAGATCCCAGAAAAACAAATAATCAAAATTTTATTAATGAGATTAAATATAAAAGTGATGGTTCAGTTAAGAGTACAACTAACTTAATGGGCATATTAGAAGTGTTCTAAAACTACTATAAAGATATAAATAACACACCACTTTTGGAGACAGATAATGTAGTAAATACTTTTATTCAAGTAAATATAACTGCTAAGGTGTCAATGCAACAAAATAACATATTAAATAAACAAATAATACTAACAGAAGTGAAAGAGCAAATGAAACATTTAAAAGATAATAAAGCTCCAGGACTGGAAGGAATAATTTCTGAACTATATAAGATTTTTCCTGAATATATAGTAAAGAAAATGACGAGTGCCTTTACTATGGTTAAGCAAAGATGTATAACACCGGCATCATGGAAATATTCAATTATCTCACCCATATTAAAATGAGGTAAGGATCCAAAATCTTATGATTCATGTAGGCCAATTTCATTACTAAGAACTGACTAGAAAGTTTTCATGACAATATTAGCTAATAGGAAAAAGAAAATATTACCTTATCTAATATATAATGATCAGACAGAGTTCATTCTTCATGGAAAAGTGCAAGATACCATTATTAAATTACTATCATTAATAGACATAGCAGGTAAATACAAAAAACAATTATTATAAGCCTAGACATAGAAAAGGCTTTTGATTCTATTAGTTGGTCTTATCTACAAAGAATTCTGATTGTTTTTGAATTCTCCTCAGATTTTGTCAACTTATTGATGAAATTTATAGTGGGGCACACGCTTATGTGAAAATAGGATCATGTCTTTCCTCACCACTAGAAATCCTCAAGCGAACTAGACAAGGTTTTCTTTTGTCACCATTATCATTTGCTCTTTCAATGGAACCTTTTGCTACATATATCAGAAACAAGAAAAATATAATATGCTTTCAAATGAATAAGGACTATTATTCTAAGTTACAATTATTTGCTGATGACATGTTGTTAATTTTGGGTAATATTGATGGTTCTTTGCATGATGTTATAAATACCTTAAGCAAGTTTGAAAAAAATTTAGGGCTTAGATTTAATCATAATAATTCCTAAAATTACTAATTAACAAAAAGATCAACAAAAACCTAAGACAGAATAGTCTGTATAATTGAGAGAATGGTGTATTAGAATATTTGGGTGTCAGTATAAAGAGTACATGGAAAGAGTCTGTTAAACTAAACTACAATAATTTATTAACCACCATTAATGAACTAATCAAAAGATGGAATAAAATGTTCTTCACAATGGAGGATAGGCTCTCTTTAATTAAAATGATAATTTTACCTAAAATTGTTGTTTTATATACAATCATTGATACTGCCCCCTCCCAAAAACTTATTTAAAAAAATAGATTCCATGCTACTTAAATGTTTATGGTTCCCCTTAAAACCTAGGATTGCATATGAATGGCACATTAGGGCTTGGAACAGTAATTGGATAGCATTCCCTAGCTTAGATATTTATTCCAAATTAGTTATAATTAATGTAATATTACATTGGATCGCACCTACCTATATATATGGCTGGAAAACAATATGTGAGATTCATATAACTGATCTCAGAACTTCAGAAAATCAATTTAAGGATCAATATGGAATAAGAGTTCATTGGCTTTTATGTGAATACTGTTTATTTACTAAGAAGTTTGATCATTTTTCTTATGGCATTAATCAAATATTTAATAACTTTAAAAATATAATTGATTTTAATTACAACAGTAAATGATTTCTATATATTATATTCGCTATAGTATACTCCCCTGATTGCCTAGATTGTTTCAACATCAATGTGATACAAAAACTAAAGTAAAATAACTTGATATTCTGGCATCAGTTTATTGAAAATAAGAGTATTAAACCACTAAAACTCTCTTTTATGTAGCTTTAATAATAGTCAAGACAGTTGGTTGTTTATACACTCATTATTGCAGTTTATAGAAAACAAAATGAGAGTATGAATCAACCTAGAGACTAAATCTATACCTAGTTTGATTCAGCTTTTCATTAGGTGGCTTGAAAAGACAGATAAGCAAAAAAATAAATATCTCACCTATCTATAAGATACTAAGAGAAGACACTCTAAAGTATGACTCAGATTTTTCGACTCACTATGTAAAAATTAGTGGAGAACAAATATCTGATGAGTCCAAAAAAAAAATGTTATTGAGTTCTAGATATGGTACCTCTTCTTCATTATATTGGAGATTGTATACGTGGAAATTTATGAATAGGAGTTTCTATACTCCACATAAAATGAATCTTATACTCAAAAGCAGTGAAAGTAAATGTTGGAATTGTAATGAATTACTAGTAGACAACTGGGTTCACATGTTCGTTGAATGTAGAAATGTTGTTCAATACTGAAAAGACTTCAGATATTTTGTACATGCTTTATGGTCTGATAACTGTCTTATTTCTAACTCACTAATTCTATTCAATCTTCCTATACCTAATGTAATATCTAAATCTCAGTTACTCTTGTCAATTCTTGTAATTGCCAGAAAAGTTATTACTTTGAACTGGAAAAGTAAACAAGAATTGATGTTTAAAGATTTTATTAATTTAGCAAAAGTTGTTTGTAAAAAATAACTGAAAACCATTTGTTATAGAACTCATAACATTACTCATAAAAAATAGCATGGCAAAAACTGGAAAACCTTTTGAACAAATACTGATAACTTCCCATGGATAAAATGATTGTTTATCATGGATGAATGTAAACAGTATTGTGATTGTTGTTCTATTGTATTTGTTATAAGTACATGTGTATGTTTACAATGAAAACAAAATAAAAATGTTTTTGAAAGTATAACCAGCAAAGCTTTGAATTCAGCAGCTGTTATCAAGTAAATAGTTAGATGTTTGGATGCATTTATAGGTCATACATTTTCCTTTGTTCTTATGAGATAACATTATATGGGTGATAATTATTGGTGGTAATGGTCATTAAAAAAGGATGTACTGCTTCTTCAAAAACAAAAGTCAAACATTACCTTTTCACTGAACTGACAGCCATACCATTTAAAACAGAAAGGGCATAATCCAGTTGTGCTTATTTATTTCCATGTCTCTTCAGATATTCGGTCCATAAAGAATGCATCTTGGGGGTGTGGTCTCCCCAGCAACATGCAGCAGTCTAATATTACAGCTTCTGACCAACTAAAAAAAATTACAGGATAAAAGTGGTTTTAGGGAAATGGAAACTGTCCCAATTTTAATAGAAGACTTTAAATAGTTATTGTCTGAAGAAAATTGTTCTTTTATTTGACAGGCTGCCCTGCTTGTGAATGATCTGAAAGTTTAGACAGACCCGCACAAAATATATCAGAAATGCAAGCAGGATGAAGCATCTCTTTTTTTTTAGAGAAGTTTACTAAATTTGAGATGTAGCTGATACAGGAATAAGTAAATAATAGCATTTTAACAAACCAGATGGATAAAAAGTCAAAGAAAAATAGCTTATATTGGAGCTAGATTAAGAAGGGTAAATGAGAGAATTCTGGATGTTGGAGATTTTTGAAAGACTCAAAGTAGAAGTGATGCGCTTACCAAAAGATTTAAATCCAGTAAATGTGTTCAGAAGTGAACCTGGGGGAAATTAACAAGGAAGGAAGCTCACGTGAGAGGTAGATTCTATACACTAGCAATATGCATCAGTCTTCAAAACCTGGACCTGAACCAATCTACATTTGCTAAAGGCAGATTTTGACTCTTGAACCTAGTGACATTTTTTGAACAAATCACTAAGGCATTCAACTAGGGTACATCAATTCTCATGACATACCTAGACTTCGGCTAATTCTTCAATATCATTCCATATTCTGGCATCATTGATAAACTACTCGGGTTAAATGTAAACCTCTTATTATCCACTGGATAGTAAACTGTCCAACTGACAGAAGTCAGTCTGTTACTGTTTTGGGCAGACTGCAACTAAAAGAGTGGTTAAAGTGGTGCCAACCCATGATCAGTCCAGGAACTACTACTCTTTGGTATCTATTTCTATGACATTAAAGCAGACACTAAATGTCTAAGGCTGACAAAGTTTATTGATGACTCCAGATTCCGAGCTGTTATAAATACCCCACATGACCCATCTATTCTTCAGGATGGTCTATTTCACATTATTAATTGGTGCTTGGACCACTGACTCAAAATGAATAATAAAATAATTGCAGCATTGTGTCCTTTGACAAACCGGGACACTGCTGCTCCTGTCACATAGGTGGCACTCCATAAAAAGTAATTCATTCATTAGGGACATGGGCATCTTCATTGACAATGAATTATCTTTTGGCAACCTTATAACTTTTAAATAGTAAGAATAATCATCAGGGCAATATCTTCCAGATCTAAGGAAATCATTGTGCCCTCTCTCCTCACTCATTAGACCAATGACAGAATGAAATACCCCATTTTGGTATATTCCTGGCTAGGCATATGACCCACCTCAAGAGACCCCAATGTTTCCTTAGCAAATAAATCAAAACCAAGTTACCTGACTGCCATAAGGCATTTTTGTTCTTTTCCATTTCCAGATAACTGTTGAGAAAATATCTCTGCCTTCTCTTTACAGCCATGAAAGATCTGAATCTTTGTAACTTCTTACAATTCCACAAATCTAATACCACCCTAAAAGTTCACTCAGAAACCTAAACTTCCACAAAGACATAAATATGGTATGCAGATGAGATTGTTATCATTCACAAAGAATAACTCTATTACGGAATAGATTCCCCTTAGACAGTAAACAGAGTAGATCCATGACCGTTTTTTAAGCATAACTGAGTTACTTGATGGTTAGTCATAAGGATAGCCCCAGTGTGGCCCATCCTACCCTTATGGTAAGGGTGTAGAGCAAAGCCAGGGTTTAGTAATAGTTAATGTTTTGGTAAATGTGTGTTATTGTTTGCTACAACAACAACAAATAATCCACTGGATTAACAGAGTAGTATGAACCTCTGAACACCAAGGTTTGATGTAAGAGGTATGTCAGGATTAATTTCTTTAAAAAGGTATTTGGCACCTCATTGTAAAGTGATTCCTATATTGCTGTGATTGTTTTATGTTGATTAATTTATAATTCAGTCTGTCCAAAATGCTTAGCCTACCTTAAAAGTCTGCAACATGCCCAGCTGAAAATGCAAAAAAATAGATCTAATTGACTAACTAAATGCCAGATCAGTATCTTTAATGAAGATACAAAGATTAGTGGTACAATAGAAGATGGGATTTATTTAATCAAAGGACTTTGCAATGCTGTAAATATGACTGACATTGATGGTAAAAGAACAGGAAGTGTATCAGTGTGTTTGTCACACTTGGAATGGATCATCAATATTTGGCTGACTGCCTAACAGAATGCTTAGTTGCATCTTCAGTAGGATAGATACTCAAAGAATGTTATTATACATTATTAGGAACATCTATATTTCTTTTTTTTTCCTCAAATATTTTTTTTATTTTCAATTAAAATAACATTTAAATAATATTTTTAAATATAATTTTAAACTATATACAATATTTACAATAGCCTGACTTTCAATTATATACACTGTATGTTATTAAATATTGAATTAACAGATCAGTTATCAGAGATGCAATATTGAGTACTGCAGAGTGTCGAAAAAGATGCAACTTTCTTCCAAGGATTATTTACCAATGGCCTGGGATAGATTCATAGTTCTTTGATCTTTATTTCCATCAATGTAGTTGTCTTCAGTAAAGTGTAGAATTCTTCCAAGGTCAGGGGTGTATTTGATTTCCACCTTCTGGTTACGCATTCCCTAGATATAGCAAGTATTGTCCATAAGAAATACAGATTTGTCTTATTCAGGTGGGGACCTTCATTTACATTTAGTATAATCAATACTTTAGTTAAGGTAAAGGATTCATTAAATAAAGCTTGTAAAAAAATGATTGAATCCATTTAAATATGATTTAATTTTATTACATTCATAAAAAATATGAATCCAGTCTGCTTTATTTGACTTTTCACGCCGCCAGCAAAAAACATTTGTAGTAGTATTGATGTTTTTAATTCTATCTGATGTTAAAAATGTCCTATGTAAGTATTTCCGTTTAAATATTTTCCAGTACTGTGTGTTAGAGGTGTAATTAACTGATAATAGTAAGATGTTAGTTTTAATTTCTTCTGTTAACTGCAATGACTGGCCTTTTGTTAAGAACTGCCAGTATGATGGTTTGGGAATAGTTTTATATGTTATTAACTCTTTATACAGATTTGAAATGGAATTTTTCTTTTCACGACTATTATATATAAATCCATACAGAAAACTTATTAGATTTGGAATATCTTTAAATGAGAAATTATTAATTAATCTGCATAAATCTTGACTGTACATTAGAATGCTTTGTAAGGTTAACCAGTCCTGTGTTGGAATATTGTAAGCAGTTTTTATCATATGTATATCTAAAACATTTAATTTATTTACACATTGAAACCAGCATAAGAATCCATTTTGTTCCCAGGAGGTGATTGTTTCCCTATATATTTTGTGAGAAAAGTTCTTAGTGATGGTAAATGGGGTCAAAAGGTCAAACCAAAGTTTTAGATCTATGTTTGCATTGATAAGTTTCCTAAAGGAATTGATGCAATGATTAATCAGTGTTGTTTTAGAAGGTTTTGTTATATTATAGTGTATACTTATGCATAGTATGTACCAGGGTTTGTCTGATTTGTTTACTATTAGACCTTTTTTAACAGCTTAAATTCATTTGTTAATATAGCCGTTGTTAATTCTTTCCAGTTGGCAAAATAATTTGGGTTTATCCAGTCTATTGTAGTTTTAAGCACAGATGCTTTTATATATGTTTCTCTTTCTGGGAAGTTCAATCCTCCTTGTTTCCAGGGTCCAATGTGAAGAGTTAGAGCTACTCTATTCTTTTTGGGATACCATAAAAATTTTATTAAACATGAATTTATTTCTTTAAGAAAGCATCTTTCAGGAATTAATTGTATTGCAAATGCTACATATAGTATTTTTGGCAATAAGACCATTTTTGTTAATTGCAATCTGTCTTCAAAAGTTAATATAATTTTGTTCCTCTTTTCTATATATATTTTTATTGTTTCAATAATGTTTTTATAATTTATTAATATTGTTTTGTTTATATTTTTGCATAACACTATTCCTAAATAATTTAGTGTATTTTTTTTTCCTATGATGGATTTATCTGTAACTTGTAGTTCTTTTTTTTCTTATTTAAAAATAGAAATTTTGATTTTGATCTATTAAAGTGTAGACATGAAATCTTATAAAATTTATCCACTACTTCTTCTAGCTCTCCTAATGACTCTCTGGAATTTGATAAGGTTAATAAAATATCAACAGCAAAAATCATTATTTTAGCTATGTACTGGTCATAGACTTCTATTCCTTTTATTCTTGGATTATTTCATATTATTTCTGCAAGTATTTTTATAGCCAAAGAAAATAAAATAGGAGAAAGGGGGCATCTTTGTTTAGTACCTTTCGTTATATGGATAGATTCTAAGGTGAAAAAAACTAATTTAATGTCGGCAAATTTATTAATATATATGTTTTTAGTAATAAGATGAAAGGAGGAGGAAACTCAAATAATGCTAAAGTTTTAAACAGATATTCCCAGTTGAGGATTCAAAGGCTTTTTCTATGTCTAATCTGATTACAAGTGTTTCTCTATCTTCTTTATTCACATAATCTATAAGAGTAAGTATCCTTTTAATATTATCATGTGTGTGCCTGTTATATAAAAATCCAGTTTGATCATTATTAATTGTCTTTGCAAGTGGGATTTTCATTCTGTTAGCTAGGATTGACATGAATATTTTGTAATCATTATTCACTAATGATATAGGTCTGTATGAGGTGCAAAGGTCTGATGGTTTATTATCTTTTAGAATTGGTGATATGAGGGAATATTTCCATGAGGGTGGTATTTTTGCTTCTGACTGGACTTCTAGCAAAGTTTTATGAAAAGGGGGGATTACTGTTGAAGGGAAGAGTTTGTAAATTTCCGTAATTATACCATCTATACCTGGAGCTTTGTTAGATTTATTTTCTTGTCAACAATTTCTTTGTAGGATATAGGTTTTTGTAGGTCTAGTTTTAAGTTTTCAGGAATTTCTTTTATATTGATAAGGTTTGTATCTAAGTTTATTTGGTTGGTATCTAAATCTTCTTTTTTGAAGTGTTCCATATAATGGAACTGAAATTCTTCAAGGATGTCTCCTATATTGAATACTTTTTTTCCCTTTCTTTTCATGATAAATACTACTAATGTTATTTGCTTTAGATTGTATTTTAATTCTTGTAGAGAAGTTATGTAGATATCTAGGGAAAATGGCTAATGAGTTTATTTTTAATTTTTCCAAGGCTAGACAAGTTTTGTGTGTTAGAATTTCATTATATTTTTTATTTAATTCCTCTATTTCTTTTTTGACTTCTGGACAATTCAGATTTTTTTTTATATTTTGCTGTCAAGAGTCTGGTTTGCAAGTGTAATGATTCATATTCCCACTCTCTGACTTTGTTTTTGTACAAGCTAAGGTTCTTACCAAATAAATATGCTTTTAATGAGTCCCAAACCATGACTCTACTGATTTCTGTTGTATTATTAATGTCAAGAAATAATTGTAGTTCTGACAACATCCAGGGTCTGAATTCTTTAATTTTTGTGATATATGATGGAATTCTAGTTGAGAGGATTAAAGGTTTAAACTCTATTTGGAGCTTTATTATTAGAGAGTCATGATCTGAGAAGGGGCATGGGACTATTGAGAAGTTGAAGATTTTTGTTTGTAAATCATGAACTACAAATAATTTGTCTATTCTGGTTTGTGTTCCAAATCTATGTTTTTCATGGGAAAATAATAAGGATTTATCATCTTTTACTTTAAAAGTGTCTATTAAATGAAATGAATCAATCATCTTTTTAAGGATTTTGAAATAGTTGCTATGCAAAAAGATTTCTTGGTGGTTTCAGAAGCTTCTAAGGTACAATTAAAGTCTCCTACCACTATAAGATTTCCTTTAAAATTGTTGGAAATAAAATCTAGGTGTTTTTTAACTATGCCTGCTTCAGTTCCTGGGAACCAATATAGATTAGCTAAGGTCCATATTCTGTTATTAAATGTAATTATAACAAATGCTAGTAGACCTTCTTTGTCTTCATATTTATAAATAACTTTTGGAGTGATTATGTGTTTCTTCCAGAGAATTGATACTCCTTTTGTCTTTGTTCTATAGGAGAATTGAGCCAAGACTGTATAGTCCTTAGGGTTTCAAATAAAACTATCATTAGTCTTAAAATGCATTTCCTGGAGAAATACTACTTGTGCCTTATTTAGATTTAAATATTTTACTAAGTTTGATCTTTTATTTGCATTATTTAAGCCATTAGTATTTAATGATAAGAATGTTAAATCCATTTCAAGTTATTGTTGAAAGAAACTTTTTGCTTTTTTTGTTTTTATTTTGATTATAGTAGTGATACCATATTCTATGATAACATTGAATGTTATTTTTATCTGTGTAAACTTGGGAGTGTAATTTAATGTTCTTTCTTTAAATACAAGTAGGGTAAAATTCTGGTCAGGCTTTAAAAAGTACTTCTATAAAACATTAATTCTAAAGTATTAAATACAAGTAAATATGAATTTCCCATTAAACATGGCATGAAAGTAATTCCTAATCCAATAGATAAAGGTAGATCTATTGGATTATCACTCATATCTATAACCAACAATATCAACTGAGCTCCATATGTTAAATTATTATATGGAGAATTTTCTTAAAAGAGATAAGAAATTCTATATTATTCTATTATTGTTCTATAGTATTTATATATATCAGGATGGAATGTTAGTAGTGTAAAAAATTATTAAGTTGACTTACAAAATATCCAGTATTTAGTTACCCTTAAGAGATCCCAAATATGTCAGATATGTCAATTTAGATAAATTAAATGCAACAGAGGAGCATACACTAAATATGCCAATGACAAGTAGATCATTATTAAAATAATTTGACTAAAAGGACTCCACAGGAGACAATGAGTGATTACCAACGAAATATGAATTTACTGTAGGTGTACTGTCTTCCTTTACTTTCCTAATCTGTAGCTCATCAACTTCAACTTACACTTATGAAAAGACATGTCTTATCAGTGGTATCCTGACTGTTAGTAGAGGCACCCGACATTCTAGTGTGCAGTGCTTTTACATATTTATAGATTGCTTTGCAAATCTATAAAGCAGAGTCTAAGAATGAACTATGATCACCCTGACAATTCCCATCCTGCATCGGGCACCTTCTGCTTCCAGAATGGGTAATCACATCAGGTCTAGAATGAATGTGAAGGTACCTATATGGTAATCAAGACTTACCTTAGTTAAGTATTAATCAAATATTAAGCAAAACAAAACAAAACCGCCAGGTAAAGCACTCTCAGTAAAGTCCAATATGCAAAAAGAAAATGAAGAGTGCACCATGTGTCACCAGATCAATGAAAGCTCAAGAAGTCTCCTTGTAAAACCAATAATCCACGTTTATTGTAAAAACACAAACACAGAAACTGCAGAGATATAAGTGCTTTCGCGTTGCATATCAACGCTTCATCAGATATAAATGCAGTAGAAATCACCCCTCCCTTTATACAAAAAAAACCTCATGACATCACTAGATTCATTTAAACAATTAAATAATTAAAATAATAAGGCACATTTAAAAGGGTAAAACTTAATGCTTAAGACTCCTGGATGCTAAAAAGGGTTTGATGGACAACTTTTCATTAAGCCCAAATCTATGGGCTTGTAGTTTCATTATCCACTTGCCCTCTCTTTCCTCTATTCTATTCTTTAAGTTACCCAACCTTTTATCAGTATTCACCAACTCCAAAACCTGAAATTTGAAGTTGTGTGTATTACCTAGCTCCATTGTGTGTTTTGCAAGGGCACGTTTATATGACTTGATGTTGGCAGAGGTCATTGACAATGATTTATACACCTATTTTTTGGTTGATAAACCCCTGATACCTTCTTTCAGGGGTTTACCTAAGATCCACAAAAATAAATTGGATCCACCTATGCGTCCCATAGTGTCCAGTCATGGCTGGTTGACTGAACCTTTATCTATTTATCTTGATAAAGTATTAAAACCTGTTTTAGCAGAGGTCCAACATGTCTTAAAGGATACTGCGAATTTCCTTGAGAATTTAGCCAACCACAGTTCTTCATCCTCTTTCAGTGGAGATGATCTGTTAGTTACGCTAGATGTAAAGTCTCTTTTTACTTCCATTCCCAACACTCAAGGGATGGACTTTGTTAGAGCCATGCTGGTGAATCATAAACTATCTGAACGCATTGTATATAGGTACATGTCACTCTTGGAAACTGTTTTAGAAAAATAATGTACTTTGTCACAAAGATAAATACTTTTTACAAACTAAAGGTGTTGCAATGGGCACCCCATGTGCCAACGCCTATGCCAATTTGGTGTTGGCACATTGGGAGAGGGATTTTGTCTTAAATAGAGATTCAGAATTTGTTGATTATCTCATATTCTATAATAGGTTTGTAGATGATGTGTTTTTGCTGTGGAGAGGAACTGTTGAACAACTCTTGGTTTTTGTGACCTACCTCAACAACACTACTGATTTTCTTAAATTTGAGTGCACATATTCCTCTGACAGTATTGACTTTCTGGATGTTAAGATCATCAATACTCCAAGTGGCTTTGACACTGAACTTCACAGGAAGGACTGTTGGAGAAATAATTTATTGCACCGAGAAATCATGCATCCCAAGCATGTATACAAAAACATCATCACTAACCAAATGGTTAGAGTGTCTAAGTTAACATCACAAACAACAGCATACTGTGAGCACAAAGAGAATTTGGCTGAGAATTTTTTATCTAGGGGTTACAACAAAAAACATATATTGGAAGTTTTCTCCAAGAGTGATCATTATAGACAACAAGAAGGAGCCCCTTTGATTAATAGACCATACAGCCACCCACAGCCACCCAAATGTAAAAACAGTGACAATTTTAACAGGATAATTATTCCATTTACTAATAGGAATAATCATGTGCTGAACGTCTTTAATAAACATTGGGACATATTAATGATTGATGACACCATCAGATCGTTGGTTGATGTAAGACCTAGAGTGGCATATAGAAATATGCCCTCACTCAATAGGCTATTATGTTATGATAGAAGTCATCACAACATGCACTTGAGTAAGAAAACAGGCACCTTTGCATGTCATGCCTGTAATCAATGCATATACATATCTAATTCTGATACTTTCATACATCCGGCCACTAACAAGAGGTATTTGTTTAAAAATTATGCCACTTGTAAATCTGTCAGCTTAGTTTATATAGCCGAGTGTCAATCTTGCATGAGATTTTATGTGGGAATGACAACTAGGTCACTACGAGAGCGCATAAGAGAACATATTTATGTCATCAACAAGGGCAATATTACTAATGCCCTTGCAAAACACACAATAGAGCTAGGTAATACACACAACTTCAAATTTCAGGTTTTGGAGTTGGTGAATACTGATAAAAGGTTGGGTAACTTAAAGAATAGAATAGAGGAAAGAGAGGGCAAGTGGATAATGAAACTACAAGCCCATAGATTTGGGCTTAATGAAAAGTTGTCCAGCAAACCCTTTTTAGCATCCAGGAGTCTTAAGCATTAAGTTTTACCCTTTTAAATGTGCCTCATTATTTTAATTATTTAATTGTTTAAATGAATCTAGTGATGTCATGAGTTTTTTTTTGTATAAAGGGAGGGGTGATTTCTACTGCATTTATATCTGATGAAGCGTTGATATGCAACGCGAAAGCGCTTATATCTCTGCAGTTTCTGTGTTTGTGTTTTTACAATAAACGTGGATTATTGGTTTTACAAGGAGACTTCTTGAGCTTTCATTGATCTGGTGACACATGGCACACTCTTCATTTTCTTTTTGCATTAATCAGATATTATTTAGAGCAACTTAGAGAGTTCTCGGGGCAATTAGAATACTCTTAAGCCTCTCCTCCCTTGACCAAAACAGATTTCCCTTCCCTTTCTTTCTCTTGTTTTAAATCAGTACTATAAAAGAAATTCAGCAAACATAGGTAAACAGAAATAACATTCAGTAGTCAGTCTTGTACATGACTCGCAATCCATTAAACAAGTCAGTGACTAAACATCACTTTAGTAAACATTATAAAGTCAAATTAGAAATAATGTCCTAGCTCTTTATATTTCCTGATAAAGCAAAAAGTTAACAATAAGCTATTTTAACTAAAAGTATAAAGCATTTCAATTTTTCCTTGCATGTATACATTTCTACTTATATTGTAGCATCAATAGCTGTCTTTGAAATCTGTACAATACTTCACTTCTTCAAATCATTCCTTTTTCAGTTCAGGTTTTGTTTTGTCAAAACAGCAAAAGCATTTCAAGGGCACAATTAATATTTAGACTGATGTTTCAAATAAATAACTTGACAGTTGCCAATTGAGTTAGATTAGAATGTATTGTTAGTGCAAATATAGCATGTTGCAAAAATAATATGTATTTTTCCATGTGCTCTAGAGCCTGTCATATGCAAGTGACATATATAATGTAGCATATATAGAGCAGATAGCTTATGGATTCAGATTGTTAAAGTAAGATGTTATGTAGTCCTATCTCATCTACATTCTTACCCGTGGGTTCGGAGCCGAATATCGGCTCCAACTCAGCCTATTTTACTAGCTCAAAAATCTCTGATTGGCTGGGCTAAGAGTGTATCCTAGGATACACTGCTTCATATCCCCAGATCTCATTTGCTGCTTGTAGAGCTCAGACGTGGCCTCGCTTGGCTGTGGCCAAGTACCTTCTTTTTGACTTATTTCTCTTGAGAAATTGATTGCTTTATACACAAAAGCTATTTTAATAGCTATTTCTTGCTGCTGTCGCTGTGATTGTGTGTTTCTTGGTGTTTTTGGTGGTATCCCTAACTGTTCCCACGGGCTAGGCCTGTTTTAGTTAGAGGATCTAGTCCTCCCTTAGTTGAGTTCTTTGTGTGTTTTTTCTCTGTTTTGTCTTAAGAACCGTTTTAGTTAGAGGTTCTTCAGTGGTGCCTTTTTGTTGCTATTGTCTGTTTAGGGCTTCGCCCAGTCTGTATAGTACTGTTTGCTAGTGAACGTTGTGGGCTTCCCACCCATTTTGGAAGTTTGTTAACTGTAGTGAACGCTGTGGGCTTTCCCGCCTGTTTGGAAGTTTGTTAACTGTTCTCCAGAGTAGCAGATAATGTCTAAGGATCAGAAGGAACATAAGCCTTCTGGCTTTAAAAAATGTTCAAAATATGGATATAAAATGTCCATCACAGATGGACACTCTGTATGTGTCTACTGTCTTGCAGCCATCCATTTACAGGAGTCATGTAGCTTTTGCCACCCCTTCAGTCCTAGGGTGCTCCAAGAGAGGAAAAACAAATTGATTTTAAAGGGACTGCTTAAACCAGCTCTCAGTCAAAATCTAAAGCCTCCAAGTCCAAGAAAAGGTCTCCAGCTCCATCTGCATCTTTGGAGCCTCCGGAGAAGATTACTATATTGGACTCTGCTTCCTCAGCTTCACTGTCCTCGGGGCCACAGGAGGTATCTGTGTTTAGTGAATCTGCATCCGCTCCGATCATTCTCAAACCCATTCTGAGCCGGTCGCCTAGTGTGAGGCATGGTTCACCAGATAAAAGATCCCAATCTCCATCCATCTCCTCCAAATCCTCCAGGCTTTCTGATTTGGATGTGGCTAGGGTAGTGCAGAGGCTCCTGCAGTTGCCGGTGTTGGCTAAATTGTTTTCGGCTCTGACCCAGTCGGCTCCGGAGCCAATTCCTATGGCTGTTTCGATGATTCCTCTTCCGAGCACATTTTTGTTGTCAAAGCCGGTATGTTCCGCTCCGAGTGATGTTCTTGCACCGGCTCTGATACCTCCCTTGGGTTTATCGGTGCCGACCTCAGCTCCGACCATGTCGGTCCCGTCCACAGGGTTCAAGACTCAGGTCTCCTCGGTCGGGCCTGAAGGGGATACTTCGAGACATTTTTTGGTTCCCAGTCTCCCACTTGGTGCATCAGCTCGGGGGACCCCGGTCCTGATCGTGGCCTTGGAGGTCGGTCAGTCCTCTGACTTGGGGGACCTGCCTTTGAGGCCATACGGAGCACACTGGCCAGATCGTCAGCTACATCACTTGCGTCGGTCATTCCATCCCCTACCACTCCAGCAAGAGCTTCTGACACTCACCTATCCTTGGACAGTAGAGCTCCAGGCCCTAAGGACACCCCCACGAGCAGTCCCCCACTTTCTGAAGGTCTCTCAGAGCCAGTGCCTGAGGAGCCTCCCAGAAAAAAATTGTGCAAGAGGAAGCACATAGACTCCCAGGACGAGTCTCGCACTTCCAATACTGACCTCGAGGAATCGGAAGGATCCCCCAAGTCTTCCTCTGATGATGTTTCCTTCTCCGATATACTGGAGATACTGAAACAAAGAGGAGACTGGCCTTCCAAAACCCCTTCCAAGGAGGAGTTAGTATTCCTTAAGGCTTTTGGCGCTCAACCCTCCGCCTCCTGGGTGTCTCCACCCTTCGATGAACTTCTTGACCTTATTTGTCGAAGGGTGTGGGAAAACCCTGATTCTGTGGAGCCCATACCCAGGCACCCCAACAAATTTCTCTCACCCCTGCAGGGAAAGAGTTTCTGTCAAAGGGAGTCCCTGTAGATGCCATGGTGGTGGTGGCAGCCACCCAGAAGGAAGTTGCAGTCTTCCTCGTCGGTCCATCCTCCTAACAAGGAGTCTAGGACTATAGACCGGTACGGAAAGCATACCCTGTCTTCAGCCACCTTCACTTTATGGTCGCTGAATTACTTGTCTCATTTCACTCGGCTCCAGAGAGATCTCCTTAAGGAACTGGGAGATACTCTTGCAGGTAACATACCTGACACGCTGGCTCAGACAGTTAACGCACAGGTTTCTACCCTCAATTCCATCGTAAACTCATCCATGCGACTCATTTTGTATGTGGCCGAGGGAGCGAGTAGGGTGGCCAGCTCAGGGGTAGCCCTTAGAAGGCAAGCCTGGCTGCACCTGTATCACTTTGTGGAGGCCTTCAAGTCTTCCTTCACTGATGCCCCTTTTGATGGTTCCTCCTTGTTTGGGACCAAAGTGAAAGACACCCTCACCGGGTGCGAGCAAGAGGGAAAGACAGTGTCTGCCATAGGGGTCCATTTTTCCCTTCTGTCTAGGCCTTATCCCAAGGCCCAGCGGGGGGGGGGGGGAGATGTGGTTCTAGAAATCACAAAGGATTTTTCCTGCCGCACAAGGTGAACCCCCCTCCAGAGACAGGGGAGGGGGGGGTTATTCAGGGAGACGTCGCCCGAGAGGCAGAGGGGGCCCCTGCAATTCCGGAGACCATGACTCCTTCCGTGGCTCCCCATAGTATCATTCCTGAGGGTGTGCCCAACTGTGCTTATCCAGAGACAGTTGGGGTCAAATTTCCTTGTATCCAGAAGCCTGGGAATACATCACCCAGGACCGATGGGTATTGAGGATAATTTCCAGAGGTTACCTCATTCCATTCTCTTCAGTACCCCCTCCAATGAGAAAAATCTCAGACCTTCCACCCAGTCAAAGGGATCATGCAGCCTCTGAGATATCTCAGCTGCTAGAAAAAGGAGCCATCCAACCAGTCCCCTCAGACCAAATCGGATTAGGGACTTACTCAAGATTCTTTTTGGTGCCAAAAAGAACAGGGGACCTGTGCCCCATACTTGATCTCAGTCAACTCAACAATTACATACACAAGTCCAAATTCTGTATGGTCTCTCTACAATTGATTCTTCCATTGTTGGGAGAGGAAGCATGGATGTGCTCCATCGACCTCAAGGATGTTTACTACCATGTCAAAATGGACAGGGCATCCATGTGTCACCTACGCTTCCGGCTGGGAGCCAATCACTTCCAGTTTCGAGCCCTGCCCTTTGATCTCACCACAGCCCCCAGGGTGTTCACCAAGTGTATGGCAGTGGTGACGGCTCCCTTGAGACATCAAGGATTCCAGGTGTTTCTGTACCTAGACGACTGACTCCTCACCGCTCCCACCAGGCATCAACTAATTCAGACCAGGGATGCTACCATCAGTCTATGTCACTGATTAGGCATCACAATAAACTGGAAGAAATTTGCCTTATTGCCCTTACAGCTTGTCACCTTTATAGGAGCAGAGTTGGACACCATTCAAATGCGAGCATTCTTACCACAAGAAAGGATCACAGGGTTGCAACAACAAATTCTCACGCTGATGCCAATGAGACATGCGAAGGCAAGACTGATTCTACAACTCCTAGGTACCATGGCGGCGACTATCATGTCGGTTCCTCTAGCGAGATTACATATGAGACTTCTTCAATGGCTCCTCATTGTCCAATGGTCTCTGCAGAGACTTCCGCTATCTCATCCAATCTTAATGTCAGACAGATGCAAGCAGGGACCTCCGTTGGTGGCTGTGCACCAACAACTTAAATGGGGGAAAGCCCTTTGTTCCACCCATCCCTGTTGCCACGGTGACCATGGACGCCTCCCAGATGGGGTAGGGGGGCATTATCTCGGCAGGACGGTCCAAGGCACGTGGCAGATGCACGAGATACATTTGCACATAAACGTCCTGGAGATGAGAGCAATGCTTTTTGCGTTGCAGGCACTTCAAGAAGTCCTTCCTCTAGGGAATATTGTGATGCACTCAGACAACACGTCAGTAGTGTGGTATCTCAACAAGCAAGGAGGAACCCGATCTTACCCACTATGCAGAGAGGCCAAGCGTGTGGCATTGGACAATAGCTTCCCAATGGTTTCTGGTGGCAACGTACATTCCGGGGAAGACCAGTGTAATATGGGACAAGCTAAGCAGGGCGATTCTTATGCCCTACGAGTGGTCCCTGAATCACCTGGTTGCAGAGCGAATCTTCAGCAGATGGGGTCAACCTTGCTGTGACCTTTTAGCCAGGCCCCTCAATGCAAAATACAGCAACTATTTCTCGCTGATCCCCCCACTGGGGAAATCACCCAGGGACGCTCTGGCTCACAAAAGGCCCTCCGGTCTGCTTTATGCTTTCCCTCCGTTTCTCCTTCTCTCAAGGGTGATTCAGAAAGCACAATCTTTGGGAAGCAGAATGATTCTGATTGCCCCACACTGGCCTTGTCAGGTATGGTTCCCCTTCCTTCAACCTTACATTGTGGATACCCCTTGGATTCTGGAACCCCTTCCAGATTTACTGACGCACATGTCGGAACAGTTCCACCCCTCTCTGAGGACACTCCGGTTGACAGCTCCGGTTGACAGCCTGGCTACTCCACTTCCATCGTTAGTCAGATGTCACAATTTTTCACCGGAAGTAGTCCATATATTATCGTCCTCTCATAAACCATCCACTAGAAAAATCTACTCTAGTAGATGGAAGAGGTTCTCTATTTGGGCTCATTCTAGAGGCATTGATCCCTACACAGCTCCTATTGATTCAATTCTGGAATTATTGTCTATGCTGTTCTATCAAGGGCCTGTATCAGCCACCATCAAAGTTCAGCTGGCGGCTATATCAAACTTCCACGTGGCCAATGAGCCTAGCCTTATGGCACACAGACTATGTAAAGCATTCCTTAAAGGTACTCTATTACTTCGTCCCCCAGTATCCCAACCTGTCATGCCCTGGGACCTCAATTTTGTTCTTCAAGCCCTCACTCTTCCACCATTCGAGCCTGCAGCTACCTGCAAGTTAAAGTTTTTAACATGGAAAACAGCATTTTTAACAGCAATCACTTCAGCGAGGCGGGTCTCTGAAATTCAAGCCCTACCCATCAAACCCCCATATTTGATCTTCCATAAAGACAGAGTCTCTTTTAGATCAAACCCATCATTCCTTCGCAAAGTGGCTTCTGTGTCTAATATAAATCAGTCTATTGAGCTGCCAGTTTTCTTCCCCAATTTTTCTAACAAGGCAGAATTCAGATTTCACCAATTGGATGTACATAGACAGTTACGCTTCTATCTACACCGGACAAAAGATAGCCAGAAATCTGACCAACTCTTTGTCTCCTTTTCGGAAAACCGGTCTGGTTCTCCAGTATCCAAGGTCACGCTCTCTACATGGATAGCTAGCTGTATTTCCTTCATCTATCAGACAGCAGGTAAAAATTTACCTTTTCCAGCTAAAGCCCACTCCACAAGAGTGGTCTCCCCATCCACAGCCTATCAAGCTAGATTGTCAATGGATGATATATGTGCTGCAGCCACTTGGGATTCTCCTCACACCTTTGTTTCTCATTACAAATTGGATGTGGTTTCCAGGGGCAGATCTTCATTTGGCTCCATAGTTCTCTGGAGTATTTTCCTATGAGCCACCGAGGATGTAGGTGCTAGGGACGCTGTCCCACGGGTAAGAATGTTGGCGAGATAGGACTACATAACATCAAGAAGTTATGTACTCACCATAACGTTTGATGTATGTAGTCCATCTCGCCTCACATTCTTACTTACCCTCCCGCCTTCCCCCTGCATGGAGGATTTGGAAGTTAGATTGTATCCTGCAGAGTCTCTTTGAATAAATTTTGTTTGTATGAATGCGTGGCATGTATGCAGTAACTATGTTGTTAGTAGCAAACTAGATCTGGGGATACGAAGCAGTGTATCATGGGATACCCTCTTAGCCCAGCCATTCAGAGATTTTTGAGCTAGTAAAGTAGGCCGAGTCAGAGCCGATATTCGGCTCCGAACCCACAGGTAAGAATGTGAGGTGAAATTGACTACATACATTGAACGTTATGGTGAGTACATAACTTCTTGTTATGCTTATTAATCAGGCAGTTTCATTTAAATTCACAAGTAATTTGGGGATATTTCAGTTGAGTTTCCAAGAATGTGTAGTCCAATGTGAGTAATTGAGTTCACTTTTCCTCATAAACATATGGCACAATTCATTAAACTAAGCAGAGTCTAACATCTGTCTAAAAATCATTATAAAGACAAAGAATAGTAATTTTCTAGCTCTTCAAACTTTCTGATATCACAAAATGTTGACAGTAAGCTATTTTAACTGGAAGACTAAAACATTTCAATACTTCCTTGTGAATATATATTTTTACTTTTACTGTAGTGTCAAGAACTGTCTTTGAAATCTATGGGGATAAATACCCAGAAACAGGGACATATTTCACATAGATGTCACACTGGAATGTGTTAGAATGGAACACTCACAACCTCTTAGAGCAAGAAATTTGGACAAAGTCAAAATAATGAGAGAAAAGGCCCAGAAATATGGACAGATCTTTAATATTGTACTTCCAAATGTAGGAAGTCGATAAAATAAATAGGTTGCACATTAGCATGAACTTTCTGAAGAGCAGGAAGTTTGAAACTCAAATGTCAGTCATCATTTTCTAACTTCACTTTGCAATGGCATGCCAATGATTTTCCAGAAAAAATGTCAAGAGGAAAAGATCACAAATATTAAAAAAACACTGGACATTCTGCACAAATCAGGACAGTTGAGGGGTATGCACTCAAATGTATGTAATATTGAGTCACATGAGTCCAGAGATCAACCCACTGATATGGCAGAAAGCCACAATATTTGATAGGAAAAACACCTGGACATCCTGGCACTGTCTGGAGAGTTGAGAGGTATAAATGTGAAGTATATGGTCCAAACAAAGTGCAGGACAGTGCACCTACAGTGTAGAGTATTGTGATATCTCTTTCCTGGCATTCTGTACTGAAGCTATATTAATGATCTGTAACAGGACATGGGACTGCCATGTAAAATTATCGCTCAGGGGAAGTGTTTGTATTGAATAGGGACACGCAGATGACTTGCAGGACTAAACACAGGGAAAGAGGACAGATGAAACTCCATCATATATAACAGAGGAGGCATGTCAATGGAAGATGTAGTAGCAGCACCAAGCACATATCTATATGGTACAGTACAGACTGTACAGTGCAAATGTGTTGTCTGTGACTGTCACACAAGGTGATATAATAATGCAGAGTATGTCTGCGTGAGATAAGCAGCCTTACATGAATAATGCAAAGAACAACTATCAGGGACTGATATACAACTCAGGTAGGATGCATATTGTGAAGCTGTGCAAACTGATATGCCTGAATATGAGTGTACTCTCAGCAGAGTTCTCCATCAAGGTGGCCACAGGTAAAGGATCATGGAAAACATTGCATCAACCAATGGCAATCAAGAATATCAGAATAATACCACCACCACCACTGATCCCATGCTTACGACAAAACATATGTGATGTGGAGTGATAACAGATGACCCTACACACACACCCACACACACACACACACACACACACACACACACACTTGAGCAACTATTATGATACAAACACAATTTATGAGGGTAACCATGCACACTGTCCTGGCACTGTGATATCTGCAGGAGATGTCAGGAGGGACACTGCTATACCTGTATATGACAGTGTAGGCAATACAGGCTAGTTTCTTTTTGTACATGACATACATAAATAAATATGTGTATATACACACATACACACATTATATATATATATATATATATATATATATATATATATATATATATATATAGATATATATATATATAGATATATATATAGATATATATATATATATATATATATATATATATATATACACACATATAGCACAGTCTACACTGTCATGGAAAACATACATGCCATTAATGTTGTCAAACACCCATGTATGTAGTGTGTGCATAAGCAGAACAGGTAGCACACATGCAGCTGGTGTAACAACTTGATTGCTGTTCCGCACCATCAGACAGTCATGTATATTCCACTGAAAGAATACATAGGTATGGCCAATAAGCTGTGTGACAGTGCACTATGACAAAGGTAGTCCACTACAGTTACACATCACTGGAAAATGTGAAGGGAGGAAGATGGGGAAGGGTACATTGTATGCAAATGTTGGTGTGATGAAGGCTGGGAACCATGAAGGTATAATGGCCTCTGATGTGCATGTCCTTAACATACCCAGTATTTCTGTTACATTCAAGGGAGTAGTCAACACTGTGACCACATACTGGCAGATGTATGACTTACCCTCTACCCCAGGACCCAGGTCGCATACCTATTGGCCTAATTATAGGGTGTAATGCCTACATTATACTTGTGTGGTGTGTCTGTTTTCTGAGTCAACAAATCCATGCCTGTTTCTTGTCAATGCAGTTGTTTTGTGGGTGTGGTAGTAGTTTCTGGTCTGTGTTGATACTGTCTGTATTATACAACAATCAGTGTTGGAGTCAATGATTGTCCACAAGCTGTAGTCCTTCAGGCAGCTGTTTGGACACAGCATGTATATGTCATCTGTGATGTCCATCACTTAAAGAGCCTAGCAGACCCACTGATGTGCCGACCTAATCACTGGACCTGAGATAGATGTCATGTCACACATTTCAACATAGCGAGATGCTGCATATGTCATACACTGGTCTAGCCATGTGATGATATAGCTGTTTATGGCAGTATTGATTTAATACCTTATGTGTGAATTTGTGTCAAATTCCTTGACTTGATTAAGTTCCACAAAATGATACTGTTGTCATCATGCATGCCCTCGAGGACCTCTTTGAGGACATCTTGCAGATGTAATGGACATGATGTAGTATTAATAAATCACACAGGTCTGTTGCATACTCCTGGAATATTACTAGTGTACATGTAGAAGAGGTTCATAATGACATTTTGGTATACCTCACAGTTGAGGAGAGTCCGGATGTCTCTATACATGCATGCAGCAGGTGCTCTCCCGCAACTCAGTGGGATGCATGTTGATGTACACCTTGTATGGGAACATAAGCCATGCGGAGGGTATATTGAACTGTTTATTCAACAATATCAAGATGGTGTAATTTCTGAGTCATGCCATTGGTGATCTGTGATATTGTCACAGTCCATTGATCCCATGTAACAGGCTTGGATGAAGGTAAGACAGTGAATACTGCCTATTGTGATCTGGCCTAGGGTTTTGACATAATCACACGCTCAGGTATCATTGAGAAAACCCCAAAGTTGGGGATTAAACCTTATATCAGTTGGTGGGTAACCAATTGGCTTACTGACATGAATCAATCTGTACCAGTAGAGTTGTCACCATTGGTAAACCCCAGGGATATGTGCTTGGCCCTTCACTGTTTGAACTGTATTTCTCAACAGTTTCAGCTGATGTATATTGCCTTTGGCTTACCAAGTTTGCTGAGTCTTTTATAGTGTACGCAATCATTGAGTCCACCAATGGTGATACCATAGTACAGGAGGAGCTAATACACACAACAGAATAGTGACAAAGGCACACAATGTACAAATAAATGCAGAAATGTGTATTTGTAATGTTGTCCATCTGAAAAGTGAAGTGAAAAGTGAAGTCCCATGTTAATCACAGCATTGATAACAGTCCTACTATGCAGAAACCCAATAATGCAAGCACTGGGATCACACACAGATAGCAATCTGAACATTGACTACCAAGTGTCTGCACTGCTATTGAAAGCCTATGTTGTGTACAGCATAAATCAAGCTATCATACTGATATATTAGGATTGTATGACAGTAGTTTAGTTAAACCTCATTGCAACACTAATACAGTATAATTCCCTTTTTGCATGTACCTCACCAGACACATGTAACAGCTGGAGAGACCACAAGCCTTCTCAGGAAGATAACACAGGAACTAAAAACCATGCCGTAATGCATGTTGATAGATTAAAAGCCATGCCACTGTAATCTACATGGTATAGGCTGAGATGATTTCTGACTGGCCTCTAGGCCAGCCTTTGACTCTGCCCTAGTGGGAGTATTGCATATCCAAAAATGTGATATGGCTGATGATATCAGCAGTGTCTGCATGGAGAATATACCAGTGTCCCACATGTTGGTACAAATTGTTCTCTGCAATGTTAAGCAGCAGCTCTCACAGACATATACACAGATACACACACAAACACACACACACACACACACACACACACCCCACACACACACACGCACTGTTGACTGCAGTGAGAAGAGAACCCCTACCTATCTAAATGCACAAACTACAGAACACAGTACATTATGCAAGCACCACAGCACAAGACTTATTTATACAAGACTTCAGGTGAAGTTATAGTAGATGACATCAGCACACCATGTGGGAGACAGCAAGTTGGGAGGCCTGCATAGGCCCAT
Organism: Protopterus annectens; assembly: GCF_019279795.1. Lineage (NCBI taxonomy): Eukaryota > Metazoa > Chordata > Ceratodontiformes > Protopteridae > Protopterus > Protopterus annectens. Next base: position 1,482,747,587 of record NC_056737.1, read on the forward strand.
AGCTTCATAGGTTCATATGAGGCTACTAGCCTAATATCAATAGTGTTTTTTAAGAGGCTAGCTGTGTACCAAGATACATATCCTTATTCAGCGTAGTTGGATGGTTGTTTTTAGCAGAGAGAGTTTGTGAGCAGCACAAACTAGCCCTGTCCATGAGTGACACAGGTGCCAGCCCAGAGGTAACTTTACAATCACCTGACCAGTAGTAAAGGTTGTGCTTGAACAGGGTTCATATGTTCATAGGAGGTTACTAGGCTAATGACCATAGGGTCCTTACAAGCCTATCCAATGTCAGCCCTTGTTCCCTTAAGGGTCTAAAGATATGGTCTATGTTATAAGCAGATCTAAATCAGCACTAACTGTCCCTATTCAAGAGGGACACAGGTGAAAACCCTGGGATGAATTTGATGTTTCCCATCCAATCGTGCAAGTTATGCTTAAAAAGGGTTAATGAGGGTCTGTGTTTAACCTATATTCAAAGTTTATTCCAGAGGAAAGGCAACTTCTGGGAGACATATCTGTCTTTCCAGCAAGTTCTGTTGCTGTCATATGCTAGGTTAGGGTCCCTAGAGCCAGTGAATCATGTACCATTTGACTTACAAATGTGCAGCATTTCCATTAAGGCAGGATTGGAGCTTGCTGTCTATACAAGGCAGAGGTCACCTCTGAGTAGTATATATGATACAGAGTATAGTTACAGTGATTTCAGTCTGTCCATGTAACACATGTTGAAGACCCTGACTTTTCTTTGTGAAGAACCTTTGAGGTCTGTCCAGTTGCTGCAGGTACTTGTTTAGGTACATACCAAAGAGAGCATTGTAGTCTATTATTGGCCTGATGAGGGAAGAGTACAAGGGGGGGTTATAACCTCTTTTGTTATGGAAGCTATACATTTGCTTATGAGGTGTGCAAAATAGAAACTCTTATTTACCACTTTGGAGACATGGTGATCAAAAGTAACGTTGCTGTCAACCTGTGTGTCCAAATCTCCACCACTGATTTAGAACTTAGGGTGATGTTATAAATATGGTAATCTACAGGGACATCACCTTTGCCAAAGGGGACAATAATGCATTTTTTGCATTGAGTTTAAGATTGTGACTTTGGCACCAATAATTAGTTTATCTAAGTCCTTCTTTCAGAATGTTGATATCATTTGGGGACTCAGTGACTACTCCCTTTCCATGACAGGTGTGGAAAAAACAGAACAGAATATCATTATGAATACCAGTCTTGACAATATTCAGCTTTTAAAAGTCTTCCAATTACTCTCTGTAGTTGCTGCTTACACATCTGTGAGATGTCTGCAGTCCTAAATTCCTTGATCCAAGCATTGAGGGTATCTCTCTTCCTCTGATCTAAGTGATGCCTACATTAGTCACCAGTGCATGGGATACTGGTGGCACTAGATACAGCCTGGGACAAACTATCCCAAGTTTCATATTTCTACTGGGAGCCAGACTAGTCTCCCTGGAACAGCCTGGCACTGTGGTGTCTAACTAGGAGTGCAATAAAAATTTTGGACTCCTGGACACCCCATCTCTGTGCCCTAAATGTCACATCCCCTCCATGAATGCCTGTCATGTCTACATGGAGCAAAAACAATGGAAACAGAAGGTTTCTTGCCAGTTACAATTATTGCATTTACTGGGAGTGCGCACAATGTTTGAAAATGTTGCACACCACTTATCATCATGCAAACATGGTGCCCAGCAGTGTGCACCTCCAAGCACATTATTTGTGGGATGGTAAACATTGAGCAGCAGTGGCAAACAGTGAGAAATTACATAATTGCACTTGCAATTATGTGGGTTATTGGATGTACAGGTAGTTGTGTATGTGCGTTAGGCAAATGTAAAGACCATGTCAGTCCAGATAGTAGAAATGCACTTATAAGAATATAACACACAATATACTCACAGTCATACATTTCATAATAATATGATAATACGTAATGGGAAATGGAACTAAAGTAGAAGTGTACAGACTATGCTGTGTTCAAACCCAGGACTATGGCTGTGGCAGTTCTACACTTTTACCACTTGCCACAGGAGAGTTGAGAATACACTTACCTATGTTGCAGTTCATTCCTATAAACTGCAGTATCACAACAGTAAAACATAGGTTGCACACCTTGTTCTAGGGCCCAGGACCATCTGTACTCCAGCCCTACGCCCTACACTTACCCCTGCTGCCAAAGGATTAGTTACATGACTAATCATTCTGAAGGTTGCGCTGTTAACCACAGTATAATGTTACTTAGCAGGTTTGTACAAGGCCCAATAGTTTTAATTGAATGTATCTGGTTTCTATTTTTGGCCATCTGGGTTTTGTCTGCTTTCTGGATGGGTGAATTTGCACACTGCTGTGCTTTGTGCCAACTGGATAAGCATAGGCAAACCTGCCATTCATTTTTCTCTGTTTCCAGTGTTTGTGGTAGCCAGCGCATCACGCAACACTGGCAAATTCAAAAAAAAGAGAGAGGAAAAGATATTGTAGTTAAAATGAGGAAAAACAGCCTATGACATACACATTAGAACATATTAGTATACATGAGATATTACTGCATAGGTCTGGAGTTGAACTCTCACTCCAATGCACCTTCAGAACACAGGATTGGTGTCTTATCCCTCTTGCCCACACAAACTGCTTTGCAGCAAAGAACTTAACTCAACATGCATACAACAAACTGCAAAGCATCTTTGGTGATATCAAAAGATACAAGTATTATTTGTATATTTAGTAGTTTTGGATGTAGTGCACCAAGTGATTACACAACCTGTCTTGATTATTGCTTGTGAATATGCAGTTCTGTCTTACATTTTTATGTTTGGTGGCCATTCTCCATGGATCTGAGCAGTAATCTGAGACATGCAGTGTGTAAGCCATTCTATAGTACTGACCTTAAAATGTGTGAGGATATTAAGTAGAAATAATATCATATGCAGTTACCAAAAATGAAGGGCAGGGTGGATTTTTATTTTTATTTTATTTTAAATTTGTTTACTGGGAAGGTCTGACTGGATACAGGTCCATTTTCAGTGGAGGCCCGGGGAGAAAAGCTCCAAAATGATAAGCACTGAAATACAATACAACACCATATAATAAAAAAAACAATACAATGTAATACCTGGGAGAGAAGTGAGAATACAATATATATCAGAAAGTAAATAACATTAAAAGTTGACAATACATAAAGTACATAACTGAGATATGCAAAACTGTATTTTTTTAACCCCAAATAAAGGAGTGGCAGTAGGAGATGTGAAGGGTAGAGTTAGGTAGGAGTAAAGTTTGTTACTGTAGGATGTTAGGTGTAAGGGAAAGGTGAAGTTTCCAGTTGTTATAGAAGACAGATATCAGTACTAAAGAGTCAGTAATCCAACAAAAATGTCACAGGATACCTTCTCCTTTAAAAGGACCAGACACCAGGCAGGGTAAGGTTATAAGCGCTTTTGTTCCCTTTATTCACACTCAATACAAACAGAACTTCATCAAATACAAAACCTTACACACTTCCCCCCTTTTTATATATAATTCAATTGATTAATCACAATCAATTAACTTAAATGTATTAATTAGTTAATTGTGCTCTCAAGTTAAAAACACATTAATATGTTCTTTCTTTAAAAATATATAGCTGTGTATAATACATGAATAATTCTCCTATAAAAACACATATATAATAAACAATTAATCTGTTAAGAAAATATATTTATAAATAACAATACATATATTAGATACCAACTTAACTGCTTCTATGTTCAACCACTTAAACCATTTTTATCTAATCTCATCTGCCTTTAAATGAAGCAAGCTCCTTAGAGAAATCATGTCATTGATACCAGGAAAAAATGGCATTCAATAAAACATGCCAGTGTGTTTTCCTGTATTCTAAAAAACAAGGCCAATTACCCCCCCCTCCTGTCTACCTACCTTTTCCAATACACAGAAGAGGATTTTTTTTAAATCCTTATAGTTTATGCTGTGTCTAAATAAGGCATTTGTTTTGTCGTCTCTTAATTGCATAAATGTGTTGGTAAATTTGCTTTTTTAACTTGCTTCTATAGAGTAAGTATTGACAGTTTATCAAGTTTTCAAGTGAACAACTGGTAACCCTTAGCAGAATCCTTGCAACAGTGCATTCATATTACTTAACCTGGGGTATAGCATGAGCAAAGCCAAGTTTGAAGATAGTGGGTTTTCAGGACTTTTTTAAATTGGATGGTAGAGGAAGTAGAGGTTATGTAACTTGGTAGTGAATTCCAGATTCTGGCTATGGTGTAGGCAAAGAGAGATTTGCCAGCATCATTTTTATATTTGATGACAGTTATGAGGTTCTGGTTACTAGATCTTAAGGCTCTTGTGGTAGTGTCTGGTTCAATAAGATGCTGGAGTGTTGGGGTTTTCTCTGGAAGGTAATAGAGATTGTGGGCAATTGAGAGTTGATTGATTACCAGTAGTTGAGGTAGCTCAAGCCAACTGAGCTTCTTAAGGGAAGTACAGGCTACAGTAGCAAACTTGGCTATCTTGTTGTAACACAATTCTATTTTATTTAGTTCTGTGTGATGGAGATTAGTTAAGATAGGGGAAGCATAGAGGATGGATGGATGGATAAGAGATGGGTCCTTGCAATTATGGCTTTGGTATGTGAAATGATGAATGTTTGTTCCTATAGAGGAGTCCGAGTTTTTTTGTTTACTTTCTTAATGGTTTGTGCTATGTGGATGTAGAATTTCAGATAATTGTCAAGTTCTACACCTAGTAGTTTGGTGTGTGTGGTTGGAGTGATTTGGCTCTTGTCTTTGGAGTTTATGGTAAAATCATTACTTAGAGGGGAAGATCTACTAGGACTAAAAATAATTTGTTTTTTTTTTGGGATTAAGAATCAGTTTGATGTTTGTAAAACATGTTTTGGATAGAGTGAAGTTAGTTTGTGTTAGGGTTTATAGTGCCTTTAAGGAGGTAGTGGCAGTTATAATGGTGGTGTCATCAGCATATTGCACGACTGAGGCAGTGGGTAGGGCTGAAGAGATATGGTTGGTGAATAAAGAGAAAAGCAAAGGGCTAAGGATGGACACTTGTGGGACTCCTATAGATACTGGTAGTAGGTGTGACAGCTGGTTTTGCCATATAACTGCTTCCTGATGGCCTAAGTAGTTACTGAACCATGATATGGAGGAGCTGCATATATTTAGGGTAAATAGAGTTTTAAGAAGCATACTGTGGTTTACCATGTCAAAGGCTATTGATAAGTCTAAGAATATTGAAGATATGAATAGACCCTTGTTCCTATGAACTGGAATATCCTCACCAGTGATACCAGTTTAAAGGGGCTAATTGATAACAGACCTTATTTTCAATATAGAAGGAATAAGAACTTGAGTGACATTTTATGTAAGGAGAATAGTCTTTCTGAAAGCAGGCCATTTAAGAGCAGGGCAGGTACACTTCCATGTGGTACGTGTAAAGCCTGCAGCTTTATCAATAAAGAGGTTAACTTCACACATAGAACCACCGGGAAGAATGTTGTTTTTAAAGGTAGAGCCACTTGCAGGACCTCAAATGTGGTCTATTTGGCTGAATGCACAAAATGCCCCAGTTTCTATGTGGGCATGACCACAAATATGTTTAAGGTGAGAATCCTACAACATTTAGGAAGTATAAGGAATAGGGATGACAGCAACGCCTTATATAGGCATATATGCATACATCCAACACACAGCTTTTCATTTAGAGTGATAGTTAACATTAGAATGAACAATCGGGGGGGGGATGTCAGGCTGCAGACTGCCTTGGATGAAACTAAATGGATTATAGATTTAATGGCACACCTACCCCCAGGTTTAAATGATGTTATTCCTTTAAAACCCACACTCCTGAGGAGGCGTGTGTTTCATTGACCTATAAGGTTTTCATTGGTTGTGACTCTTTTTAAAAAAGAATGTGCATGCAGTGTTTGTTGTCTGATGAAGGGTGTAACCCGAAAGCGCTAACCTTTTTTCATTTTGTCTGCATTTGGTTTACTTCGTTTACCTGTTTTAAAGTTTTTATTAAAAGTTTTATTGAGCAGCAGCAGTGTCCTGCCATCTTTTCTTCTGTTTGACTAAGTTGGTAAATGATAATAGTGTTGTGTTGGTGCTGTGGGAAAGTCTAAAGCCTTATTGAGATTTGGAAAGCAGGTAGTTTTTTTTTGCAGGTACTGCATTAGTTGAGAATGAACAACTCTTTCTAATATTTTGGATAAAGGAGATAAAATTGTGATTGGGCGATAGTTTAGGAGTTCTAGGGAGGTGCCTCCTTTGTACAGTGGAATAATATGTGATATATTTCATGAGGTGTGTACCTTGCATTTTGATAGTGACCTATTTAGGAGAATAGATACAGGATAGGCTATGGCTTTGGCTGATATCTGTAGGAATTCTGCTGGAAGGTTATCGGCTTCTAGTATAGTCGGTTTAAGTTTCTTAAGGAGTTTGGAAATTACCTTCAAGGGCACTGGGAGCAGGGAAAAGCTGGAGGTATTGTTTTGTATATTGGTGTGAGTTGGGGTAGTTATTGTTCTGGGGCTATTATTAGTATTTTGGGTATTAACAAGCATTTGAATTGTTTCTGTAAAGTATTTGTTAAATCATGTGGGAATGTTATCATGGTTATTTGGTAACACTGGGGTTTGAATAGTGGATTTGTCTGGGTGCAGTATACCATTTACTGTGGCCCAGAATTTTTGAGGGTTGTGAGCATGTTATTCTTGCAAGTTTATGTAGGAATTAATTTTGTCAGCTTTAATTAGTTTTTAGTTTTGTTGTGAAGTTCCAGATAGTTTTGTCTCAGAGTATTTGTTTTGTTTTTGTGATATTATGTCCAGGCTTTGTTCCCGTCTTTCATTATAGTTTTAGTTTCTTTTGTTAGCCATGAAGCATAGTTAGTTTTTACTCTTATAATTCGAGAGGGAGCATGATAGTTTAGGATTTCTAGGAAGGTAGAGTTAAAGTACTGCACGGCTTCATCTAGAGGTAGTTGTTTTAGGGAAGTCCAATTACAGGATTTTAGTGCATTGGTAAAGTCTGAGACTCTAATGTTCCTTGTATTACATACTGTTCTGAGGGTGTGTTAGCTGATGCAGTGGGATCTGTTCCTAATTAGGTAGGTTGGCAGATGGTCACTTAGACTATCAGGAAGACAGCCAGCTGCCTGAGAGAGAGTGGGGTCAGATAACAGTATCCAGTCTTAGATGGACTGATGTTTGGATGTTTTGTCAATTCTGGTAGGGGTAGATATGATTTGGGTAAATCAATGGAGGTTAATGTGGGCAGAGGGCTTGTGGCTGGAGCAGTTAAGCCAATCTATATTAAAGTCACTTAACAGTATAGTTTCATGTGGAAGGGAGTTAGAGATCCAGTTTAGTAGGCTTTCCATTATAGTAATGTTGTTGCCTGGTGGAATATAGCCTCCTGCAATGATTATATGTTTGTTGGAGTTTAGTTTTAATTTGGCAAGGATTAGTTCTATGTCTTTGACTTCCTGGGTATTATAGTCAATTTGTTCAATGTTGAGATGATTTTGAAATAATATTGCTACACCTCCTCCCCTTTTCTCTGTTATATCTCTACGAATAATATTGTAGCCTGGGGCTGTGATCTCATTATTGTGGTGTTCTGATTTTAGCCATGTTTCAGGGTAACACCATGACCTTTGGTTTATATAAAGCAAGTAGGGCATGAAGGTCTTGTATTTTGTTAAGTATACTTCTTACATTTATGCTGAAATAGATGAGAGATGAGGTAGGTCTGTGGTTTAGAGGATTTAGGTGATTTGGGATTGTGCTGTTTAGAGTGTGGAGTCCTGGATTGGGATGTATGTTGCCACAGCAAGTGAGTGTTTGCAATAGCTGTTGGTAGAATTTAGTTAACTTTTGTATGTATTTTTGTATGCCTTAGAGAAGAGTGCATGATAGTTTTATATGTCAGCTTTTTATATGAGTAAGGAAACGGTTTGCAGTAGTTAAGATCATTTGGAGATATACGGAAGGGTTTTACTTTTACAGGACTGGGTATGGATTGTGTTTGCCATGGGGGTGGGGTGGTGATATGAAGTTGAGTATGATAAGAGGTAGGGATGGTAAGCAGGAGTAGGAAGGAGACTGTTATTGGGAAGAGTAATGCTTTCAATGACTGGGTAGATTTTGCGTAGCACATTTTAAGTAGATTCAGAAAGGGTGGGGAATGTGAAGGTAAAATCTATATGTGTTAGGGGTGGGTGTTGTACTAAGAGGGTAGTATTAAGGGTGTGGTGGAGTGTGTTACTATGGGAATATTAGGTGTGTTGTGATAGGATAATTGGGAGTGTGAGAATTGAAGGAGGGTGTGGTTTGCGAGTATAAGGTTAAGCGATATGGGGTGGATGAGATTGGGGGTAGGGCAGGGGAGGGGAGTGAAGCGAGCTCGAGCATTAGCGAGGGTGAATGGAGCGGAGCTACACTGTCCTAAAGGTGCTGTAGTTCTACAAATAAAACAATCAGTGAGAAAGTTTGCAAGTAAAAAACAGGATGGACAAACCTTATAGTTTGTTGGTACTTTTTCCTATTATTCTGTTTTATTTGTTTTTATGCCTAAATCTATGGGGAAAGATTATGCATACAGTACACAGAGAGCAAGGCTAAGAAGGTAAGTGGTGGGATAGTAGAGAGGGGAATTTCTGGGTGAGAGTAGACAGAGGGAGAAACAGACACAATAAGGTGAGGTATGGGGTTATAGCAGTGGGAGACAGGATAAAAATGGGAAAAAGTTAACAGAGAGTGGGCAGTCATAAGGTAGGTAGGCAGGAGAAAAAAATTATACCTGGGGGAGAAGGGGGAGTGGAGATGGAGTATGCAGAGATGTATTGAGGCTGACCAGGCACAGTATAAACATTGGTACAAAAGTAGGTTCTGAGGTTAGGGTAAGTTACACATACATTAACACATACTTTGTACTTTAATAGCATTGTTGCAGGAGAGGATTCCACCAAAGGAGCAATACTCTAGGGGAGTGGGTGGTCTTCTTGAGTTGGTTGGTGGTAGCAAAACCTTTTTGAAGGTGACTGGGACCTGTAAAGTAAAGACAGAGAAAAAGGATAAGGGTGAAGTAAGAAAGAGCAGTGTTGGTTAGAACAAGGCAAAACAGAAGAGGAGTGGAGGTCAGGGCAGGAGGGAGAGAGTAGTAGTACTATCCCCTACTATTAGTGAAATAAAAGATGTCCACTTACAGTTAATGTATTATAAGTATCCAATCTAATGACAACAGGTTATTAACTGTAACTCTGCTAGGCACAGCTTACCAAAGTATGGAGTTGTGCCCTAGCCAGATTTAAATAAACATTACAGTCACAATGGGGCTATATGAGTTAGTCGTTTAGTCGTTTACCAGTAAGTGCACTTAAATGTGCATGTTAACAGCATCAGACTACAAACATTGACTCAGCTCGCACATCTTAAAGTAGAATTTCTTGCCCTGGCAGCTCTGGGTTAACCAGTCATATAGCAGCAAGGCTTTATGGCTTTGTCATTTGGCAAATGGTACCAGTATATTCAATACTCTATAGAAATCATAAATAGGTACTAGCACAACAGGCTACTAAGTGTAAAATGCAGCTAGTACCGTTTTAAAAAAGTGGGAGTTCTTGGCCTGGCAACAGAGTAATACTCAGACAAATAACAGGACAACTCTAAAATAACAGGACAAATCTAGGGTTAGTGTGTCAGTCAAACAGCACTAGTAGGCAGCCAGCTTTACATTGATACTTGAGGTCACAATTCAAGTTTTATGCTAAGGGATGCAGCATATTAGGTGGAGAAGCTAGCGACTAAAACCATATCCTAATCAATGTAAGTATACACACAAGCAATTTAGGTGGAGAAGCTAGCGACTGCTACTATGCCCTTTACAATGTACGCATAAACACATACAGGCTCATATGAGCACTTAAACAGCATGGAGAAGCTAGTGACTATAAGTATATACCTTACAAAGTGTTACAAACACATACAATCACCTTCATCAGTTGAGAACTTGTCTATCATTTAAACAGCATAAACACATGCAGTTCCTTTCCTTACTTAAACAGCATCGATAAATACACTAGTGACTATAAGTATATACTTTGCAAAGTGTTACAAACACATACAACCACTTTCATCATGTGAGAACATGTCTACACACTCTCATCATATAAACAGCATAACCTCATGCAGTTCCTTTCCTTACTTAAACAGCATAGATACATACAGGCGTTTTCGTTGTTGGAGTACTTAAGAACAGCAAGTACTGGGTAGAGCTTGGCAAATTACTTAGGTAAATGTGAGTAGAACAAAAACGCAATATCATTAAGCAGTAACATGGTACAGTTTGACCAATAAGTTACTAATTCTCATTTCAGCAACTACATGATTCAGTCTAAAAGATTGCAAAACTTTATAGATATAAAGGCAACTCTACTGACGGACACCAAGTTTAAAACAGTATAAGATACAGCTGTTTAGCAACTCTTATCCCCCAAAAGTAAGAGCTTACCTGGTCAGCATAAGTACACCGCCATGTGTAGGGGCTTGGTGACTGGAAAAAAATGGCACAAAGGCCTAAGTGTGGCTTTTACCAGACACAATGCATCATGGGAGGGGGGGTGAAGTAATGTCTCAGGTACTGAGAAAACTGATTACTAGCAGCACCAGTAGTTAGTGTATCACCATTCTGGAGGTGCTGTGGTTCGGTGAGAAAGGTTTGCCAGTAAAGCAAACAATGGGCTCTTATTATGGTGTCTGGTACTTCTTCCCTATTATTGTTTTTTATTTGTTTACCTAAATCTATGGGGAAAAGATGGTGCAGGCAGTACTGGGATGCAAGTCTAAAAGTGGTGGTGGGTGGGTGGAGGAGAGGGGAGTTTCTGGGTGACAGCAGACAGAGGGAGTAACAGACACAGTAAGGTGAGGTATGGGGGTTATAGCAGTGGGAGGCAGGATAGAAATGGGAAAGAGTTAGCAGAAAGTGCACAGTCATAAGGTTGGCAGGCAGGAGAATAGGTTTACTATCAAAAGATTGAAAGTCATATGGTCGACATTCATTTGGTCTAAATCATTGCATCTAAAGTTCATGATATCAAATTCATAACGTTGACGTTCAAATAGTTGACAGGCACATGCAAATAACACTAGTGTTTATGCAGGGGGGCTGTACCCCCATGCACCCCCCACACCCCCTGCTACTTATATATTACAACTTCAAGGTCGCACAACAATGCTGACAAGGGAAATCTTTGCTTGTTGTCAACATAATGTAGACAGAATGTCGACCAAATGAACTGTCAACCAAATGAACTACTTAATATTCATGTGTCGACCATATCTGTCGACCATATGAACTTTAGACCATATGACTTTCCGTCTTTTGATAGTAAACCAGGAGAATAAACTGAAGTCTGGGGGAAAAGGGGGTTGTGGAGATGAAGTATGCAGAGATGTATTGAGGTTGACCAGGTGCAGAATAAAAACTGGCACAAAAGTAGATTCTGAGGTTAGTGTAAGTTACACATACGTTAACACATACTTTGTACTTTAATAGCACTGTTGCAAGACAGGATTCCACCAATGGTGCAACACTCTAGGGGGAGTGGGTGGTCTTCTTGAGTTGGCTGGTGGTAGCAAAACCTTTTTGAATGTGCCTGTGACCTGTAAAGTAAAGACAGAGAAAAGGGATAAGGCTGAAGTAAGAAAGAGCAGTGTTGACTAGAACAAGGCAGGAGAGAAGAGGAGTAGAGATCTGGGCAGGAGGGAAAGAGTAGTACTACTATTCCTTACTATTAGTGAATTAAAAGATGGCCACTTACAGTAAATGTATTATAAGTATCCAATCTAACAACAACAGGTTATTAACTGTAATTCTGCTAGGCACATCTTAACAAAGTATGGAGTTGTGTCCTAGCCAGATTTAAATAAACATTACAGTCACAATGGGGCTATATGAGTTAGTCGTTTCGCCGTTTACCAGTAAGTGCACTAAAATGTACATGTTAACAGCATCAGACTACAAACATTGACTCAGCTCGCACATCTTAAAGTAGAATTTCTTGGCCTGGCAGCGATGGGTTAACCAGTTATATAGCAGAAAGGCTTTATGGCTTTGTCATTTGGCAAATGGTACCAGTATATTCAGTACACTATAGAAAATAGAAACAGGTACTAGCACAACAGGCAACTGAGTGTAAAATGCAGCTAGCACGGTTTCAAAAAGGTGGCAGTTCTTGGCCTGGTAAGAGTAATACTCAGACAAATAACAGGACAACTCTATGTTTAGTGTGTCTGCCAAACAGCACTAGTATGCAGCCAGCTTTACATTGATAGTTGAGGTCACAATTCAAGTTTTATGCTAAGGGATGCAGCAAATTAGGTGGAGAAGCTAGCGACTGAAACCATATCCTAATCAATGTAAGCATACACACAAGCTATTTAGGTGGAGAAGCTAGTGACTATTACTATGCCCATTACAATGGACGCATAAACACATACAGGCCCATATGAGCACTTAAACAGCATAGAAAATAACAACTTTAAGTATATACTTTACAAAGTGTTACAAATACATACAATCACCTTTGTCACTTGAGAACTTCTCTATCATTTAAACAGCATAAACACATGCAGTTCCTTCCTTACTTAAACAGCATAGATACATACACTAGCGACTATAAGTATATACTTTGCAAAGTGTTACAAACACATACAATCACTTTCATCACTTGAGAACATGTCTCATCTCTTTCATCATTTAAACAGCATAACCACATGCATTTCATTTCCTTACTTAAACAGCATAGATACATGCACACATTTTCACTGTTGGAGTACTTAAGAGCAGCAAGTACTGGGGTGGAGCTTGTCAAATTACTTTGGTTAATGTGAGTAGAACAAAAATGCAATAACATTAAGCAATAACTTGGTACAGTTTGACCAATACATTACTAATTCCCATTTCAACAGATACGTGATTCAGTAAAAAAGATTGCAAAACAATTCAGATATAAAGGCAACTCTACTGATGTATGCCAAGTTTAAAACAATATAAGACACAGCTGTTTTGCAAATCTTCTCCCACAAAAGTGAGAGCCTACCTGGTCAGCTTGAGTACACCTCTGCGTTTAGGGGCTTTGTGACTGGAAAAAAGTGGTACAGAGGCCTAAGTGTGGCTTTTACCCGACACAGTGCATCATGGGAAAGGGGAGAGTGATGTAATGTCTCAAGTTCTGAGAAAACAGATTACTAGCAGCACCAGTAGTTTGTGTAGCACCGTCCTGGAGGTGCTGTGGTTCTACAAATAAAACAATCAGTGAGAAGGTTTGCTAGTAGAAAACAGGATGGACAAACCTTATAGCTTGTTGGTACTTCTTCCTATTTTTCTGTTTTATTTGTTTTTATGCGTAAATCTATGGGGAAAGATTATGCAGGCAGTACACTGAGAACAAGGTTAAGAAGGTAAGTGGAGGGATGGTGGAGAGGGGACTTTCTGGGTGAGAGTAGACAGAGGGATGAACAGATACAGTAAGGTGAGGTATGTGGGTTATAGCAGTGGAAGACAGGATAGAAATGGGAAAGAGTTAACATAGAGTGGGCAGTCATAAGGTAGGTAGGCAGTAGAACAAATTTATGGCTGGGGTAGAAGGGGGAGTGGAGATGGGAGTATGCAGAGATGTATTGAGGCTGACCAGGAGCAGTATAAAAACTGTCACAAAAGTAGGTTCTGAGGTCAGTGTAAGTTGCACATACATTAACCCATACTTTGTACTTTAATAGCACTGTTGCAGGAGAGGATTCCACCAATGGAGCAACACTCTAGGGGGAGTGGGTGGTCTTCTTGAGTTGGCTGGTGGTAGCAAAACCTTTTTGAAGGTGCCTGGGACTTTGTACTTTAATAGCACTGTTGCAGGAGAGGATTCAATGGATTGAGCAATACTCTAGGGGGGAGTGGGTGGTCTTCTTGAGTTGGCTGGTGGTAGCAAAATCTTTTTGAAGGTGCCTGGGACCTGATCAGCTTGAGCACATTGCTGCGTTTATGGGCTTGTTGACTGGATGTGAAGGAACACAACCTATGACCTGTATGCAGCTTACTTACCTTTCCAACCTTGCATCTAACACTTTGTAGATCTGACCTGACACATCCACTGGAAGTAAGGCAGCCTGCACTGCTGTTGTGGTTTCCCTACCCCAAACTCTGATCAGTCACATTTGGATTCCATTAGAATAAAACACTAAGGGAGTCCCTGCACCATGTTTACATCCTTACATGGATCCAGTTATTTGAGATTTAGCAATTCTAATCAGTTCACACCTCATTTGTGTCTTCACCATGCTGACAGCCCTGAATCTACATCAAAAGATAAACATATACCTAGGCAAACTGATGGTGGGGACACTTGTTTATGTTGGGAAGACTGCACATAACACAATTTCTTCAGGATACAGCTGTACAGAGAAGAGCTATACTTCAGAAAGTATGCTTTCATTTGGTTAGCTACATTCTGCATATGCTGGAATGTATTTAAGAAATATCTTAAGCATGGGCTTTTACACTTTTGTCTGTTTGTATTAGTTAGAAGTGTACTGATGGCATGGCCATGTTTGCCAAGCCATTTCAGAGGTATACACGATGGCCAATACATGAAAATGGAATGCTGAATGATAAATATGTAATAATGTTGCAGGAACAGTTCCTTTGATCAATGTTTAGAATTTCATTTGTGTCATTTTCCTGTTCTTTTGTAGGGAGAGCATAGGTGGGTCACTGTTATGGCACAAACAAGGATAGACTGTTCTTTTTGGGGGAAGCAAAGGTAAGTTACTATTATAGCACAAACAAGGACATGTTGCTCTATAAGTGTGATACAAGGTTATGCCACTCATTCCTATCATTGCACAATGCACTTCAGGTTCAAGACTTACATTGTAAATGCAGCAGTTGGCACAGTTCTGTCTGTGTGGACTACTTTTCTTGGCTGTGTTCCAAAAGTTTTGGAATAAGCTGGCCAAACCAGCAGGGAGTATATACAGATGCTTTGTAGCTTATTGAATACCTCTGTTGTATTAGATTGGTTGATTAGCATGTAATTCAACTACTTATGCTGTAATTAGCATGTCACAGTGTTTACCTTGTTTGCAAGGCAGTGTGCACCTCTGCACGCTGCTTACTGAATCTAAATGATTCCACAGACATGTGCACAGCATGCTGTGATGTACACATGGTGGAAAATGACCATGTAGGCTTTATTGAATCCCTTTGCTATACCATACTGTGATTACAAAACTGCACGGCAATGTAATATTCCATCATTCTTCCTGTTTCCAGGAATATATTTATTCTTAGTGCTTTTTGTTTCTTTTTGTGTTTTCTCCCTTGATTTGATAGGGCTTCTCCTCTGACTGGCTGTTCTATCCCAAATTTATCCTTGTGTAATTTCACTAGGTAGATTTACTTGATTGCTCAGTGTAGGAAGTATTTATTTGATCTTTTATGTCTAGCTAACTAGCAGCAGTGATGTGCAATGCCCTCTTTCTAGCAGCAGTGATGTGCAATGCCCTCTTTCTTCAAATGGCACTATCAGATCTGCTTATATTCTAGACAATCTGTCATTATCGTATTGCGTTTGGTTTCCTTCTGTTCATATTCTCCTTATGCTTCTTTTATGCTGCTGTTATAAAGTACACCAATTAATGACAGTGCTTATGAAGAACAAATAGAAATATTAATTCAGGATAGTTGAAACTATGGCTGACAGCTTATTGTCTGCTGCCTGCAAGAATTTATTTTCAGTAAATGATATGTGATTTGTAGGACATATCATCAAGCATTCAGAAACATGGAATGGGCTAGGGAGGGTAGTTGGCAATGCCTACCAGGAAATGATTTTAATGTTTACTGACTATGCATTTTTATGAATGTATATCTGGCTTTTTGATGTTACCTGATTCAAATGCATGTATAGCTGCAGGAATACTTTACTGCCACATTTTTGATTTGTCACCTGCTAAACTATTATTTTCTAAGGTTCAGCTCTGCCATCACACATATGAGTGGGGTTTAATGTGAGATACCTTTGGAATTGTCATTCAGTTGTGTCGCATTCAGAACTGAGGCTGCTATCATCCCATACTGAAGGCTGTCCTTCATCTCCTCCTTCTTGTTAATATTTTAAGTGCCAGTGATAAACAAACAGTAGCAAACATAGAGAATATCTGTAGTAAACAAAGAGACTTTGCAATTATCCTATGTATGTATGTGCTATTGCAGTTGTTATCAGAATATTACCTCATCTAGAATTACTGCTGCATTATTTTTAATCATTCTCATTTTTTCTGAGTTCAGAAATTGTTTAATTTAAACTACCACAATCAATTGCTGTTGTACTCCCTGACTGTTATGCAGAATTATTTTATATACTGGAAGTTACAGAGCTGCTTCAGATATATATACTATACTTATATTTGAAGCTGTTTTGGCTCTTTTATCTGGTTAGAATATCAAATGAAACCCTCAGACAGCAGAGCCAAAGCAGTTCTGTACCACCCTTAAAGGCTGCAGTACAGGTTGCATATGTGAAGTCTATAAGCACAGAATTGAAAAAAGATGGCTTACTTACATAAAACAAAGCTTATTTCCTTAATTTGATTGCAATATGTTCTAAACAGATTATAAGAAAGGGCAGTGGACATACCTGATTTAAATAAAAGTAAAATAATGTCAGGACACTGTATCTACGATCTGCAGGTACATGAATGTGGAATAGCCGTCAACAAAATAGATAAGTCCAGAAAATGGAGAGGTGAGAGTAGTTCCCTCAGTTGTACAACATTCTGCTTTTATGGACTGTGTAAGACATGTTGAAAGGCTCTGCTGCATTCATAATTAAATGGGACATTTCCAGGGTGAAAGGACTGGAGGATGATGGTCCTACGGCAGTTCTTCAGCAACAACATAAGAAAAAATAAAGGGTGTTATTACTGAGCCCGTGCAGTGCCCTTACACTGAAAACAGCTCCGGGATAGTCTTAGAAGCTGGAAGCTGGCTCACAGTATCAGATCTGCGGATGCGGGGGAGATCAGGGGGATTGTCAAAATGAGGATTTAAAGTAGCAGTGAAGATAATTTTTAGTATCAAAAGTTATGGAAGAAACACATTAGGAATGTGAAAGTATGTGCAGACGCATGGAGTGGTCCTTTAAGGTTGAATGAGCTACTTTTTTTTACTCCATGATCTGGTTAGCACAGCTTCCATTTACCTACTGTTTGACTCTGAGCAAGTTACGCAATCAAAAACATGATCCAGATCAACCCTGAAAAGGGTCACTTGTATGGTGTAGTTTGTCTTGTTTAATTATTTCAAATGTTTTAGGTTTTAGACATAATAAGGGAATGGCATCAGTTTTAGCTAGCATAAATTTAGCAATCATTTGGTATATATTTATTGTGTGACTGATATTGTCCAGTACAAATTTTACATGATTTAAACTATTCAGATATTCATTCATTCATTTAGTCATTTTTGAATTTTTTATGACCTGTCTGATCATACTTAAAGTTACAAATTCAGTATTACTTCAGTCTATTATATTGGCCAAAAGTATTCTCGTCAGTATCAGTAACATGTTAATGTTTGTCTCCTTATGTAGTTCTTATGGGGATATGTTTGCCGATAGCATATTTAAATAAGCTTGAAAATTCAGCATCAGTTAGACGTATAAGGTGCTGGAGTAAACAACTGCTCATAGGTAAGTACTAGGCTATCTACCCTTGTAGGCCATTTTAAGCCGAGCCAAATTTCCCATCTGAAAGGTAAGAATCAAACCCTGTACCTTGTTCATTTGTAAAGTGGCATTTTCTTTTAAACCTTGCTTGTATGCTAGGAGATTAATAACACTTTAAGAATCATTTTCAATTTGCAAATAGTAGCTTCATTTAAAAGCATGGATTTATTTTTCAAGTGCTGAAATGCATAACACTGCATATGAGCATCAGCATAAACTAAACAAAACCAGCCATAAAGGTCACTAAACTATTATGTTTTGCTGTTTCATACAATGGGTTATACACTTCTTTCTTATTATAAAAGTTGTTCTTTTCTTTTCTTTTTTTCTTCCAGTCTGTTTAGAGGAACATTAAGCTATTTGTCCTCTGCAGATCTGCTTTCTATGCATGGTGAAATTTATCTTAAATGTGCCACCTCTCTTCTGATTTTAATTAAAAGCAAGCACTATTATTTGCAGTGAGAAGCACATTTCTTCACATACTTTAAATCTGGTATATTACAGAAAAAACATGTAGTCATTTATTATTTTAAAGTGTCATGTAATCAATCAATTGACTGTTATCAGAAAGAATCACATTTTTATTGTAAAATGTGAATGACATGAAAATATTATTATAAGTGAGTGAACCTAAAGGCATATTTTATCAAAAGTAATGTTTGTGAATGCTGTTCAGACACAATTTCTAACAATAACAACATTTACAGAACTGAATGAAAATTATGTCCTTCACTTATGTTTATTTTATTTTCATTTTGTTTTGAATTTGTTAACTGGGACACTGATCCCACTGGATTTATTTCAGACTCAGCCTGGGATAAACACAATAGATATTTGACATTTTAATCAGAGCGAATGAAAATAAATGTTATATATTCATAAGTAATGCACAGGACACAGTGATTACACTCATAGCTGGAAAAAGATAAATCAGTTAAGTGCTACTACAACACAAGACCTGATCTTAACAAATGTTAAACATCCTTATCTTAACAAGCTAAGCTCATACCATGCAGTCAAATCTGCCGGTACTGACCAGCAAACAAGAGCAGTGATTTGTTTCTCCCTGTTTTCTTTGTTGTAATGAGACCCTGAATTACTCTTATAAATTGAGAAAGGTTTTGTGTTTTCTTGCATTTTCTGAAGAATAGGAAGTCTGAAACTTAAATGCATGTTATTATTCAGTGACTTCAATCCTCAGTAATTTACCAGAAAACCACAAATTTTATTAGGAACAGACTAAAAATATGAGGCAAAAATCTTGACATTCTGTGAAAATCTGGACAGTTGAAAGGCAGGGAAGGTGAGTGTAAACATAAGACATAAGTTGTACTCTTTTTGTGACAGTGCTCATTTAGTGCTTTATGGCTTTGAAATTTGGCAAAACACTTAGCACTTTTTTTTCTGAAACCAATAGAACAAGAAGCGGATAAAGTTCTGTGCACTCCAAAGAATTATTAATAGGTCTCCCATCATATACCTTAACTAAGAGTTCTCGACATGGGGAGCCAACATTCACTTCTTGAGCTCTGCACTTAAGATGAATTTCTTGGCATTGTGTCTTGAACACATAATAAGCAGGTTATGTTTTATGACTCAAAAGTAATCTTATGTATTATATGCAGGTGTAAATATCAGAGTTGGCTTGAAGGTATAAATACAATAGATGCATGAAGAATGAATACAGAGTGACTAGCAAAACACAATATGTGCATGCATTTCATACAGCGAGTACATGCCAGAGATGACAGACTGAAAAGATGAGAATGAAATGGAGGGTCAGAGCAAGGTATATAGAGGCAAGAAGGGTAAGAGGAGGTTAAGTTGTATAAACAAAGAGATAGCCATTCCATTTTCCTAGAGCCTTGTCATGTGCTATTATTTCTGATCAGAAAACGGGGTACGAGTAATGATGTTTAAGAAAGAAAGGATAGATTCTCACAGTTTTGGACCAAGGATTGAGAAAGCATGGTCTATGCAGTGAAGCTTAACTTGAGGGGTTTGGAAGAGAGGATGAGAGTGGTTAAGATTTATAAGGCTGCATTTTGATTCATCTCTCAATAGTCTGGAGGCAAGTTTGGGGAAGATCTCATCCTTGATAAGTTTAAATAGCTGGAAGCTGAACATAAATTCAGCATATTGTTTCACAGGTAGCTTTTTCAATAGTTTTGCAGTGGTGTTCATTTCTCAGGGACAGAGTGATGAATCTGCATATGGCATTTGGGATGACTGGAATAGTGGATGAATTTCTTTTAGAGGCTACAGCAATCAGAGGAAGGCCATATTCTAGCTCAGCCAGTAAGCTACCTTTACGTCTAGTATTCCTACAGGGTCTGGATAAAAGAGAGGAGATCCTATTAACCGTGAATAACATAGAGTTGATTTGTTTTGAGTTTGTCTGTTTCAGATAGAGATGGAAATTTAGGAAGGGGTCCAGCCACATCCCTAGGTATTTGAATGAAGCAAAATGTTCAATAGCTTTATTTAGATAATCTAGGATTTGTGGAGGTCCACAGACAGAAGTGAGCATTTGCCTAGTTCCAAAAAATTTTGTTTTTGTTTTAAAGGAGTTCAGCAGTAATTATTTATCACTAAACCCTCCCCCCCTGAATAAATGCATGAAAATCAGCATGAAATTTGACTTCAAGAAAAGAGACAGAATGGTTGGACCAGAGCAAGCATAAAGTAGGAGAGGTAGACAGGGTATGTAACGAGAGTTTGTTAATGTAGATAGAAAAGAGTAGCTGTGCCATAAGAGAGCAGTGGGGGCATCTTTCTGCTGAGGGACTGATAGAAAGGTTGATGATTTGAAATTCAATGAGAAGTGGCAGTTAGAGCGGCAGTTTTTGAACCAGGGAAGCATGTCATTATTAATGCCTATTTCACTGAGATGATCTAGGAGAACTAAGTGATCAATCAAAAGCCCTGCTGAGGTCAACAGAAGTGGTCCAGTAAATAGGCCTTTGTCAGTTCCAAGAAGAATATTATCATTGAGTGTTTAGTCAGCTGTGGAAGTACTGCTACCAAACCAAACGTTATGCTGCTTTTGAGAGTGAAGGTGGTATTGTCTGATATGCTGAGTGAAAAGCGAGTAATGTAATAGCTCTAAAATCTTTCCTAAGGTAGGGTGAATAGAAATAGGCTGAAAGTCTGAGGGACCAGACAAACTGGGTTTCTTGGAGAGAGGTTTTATATGCATATGTCTTTTCAAAAGATTTTCAGTGATGATTGTATTTGTTTTCTTATTTGATAACTGAATTAATTAATTGATGTGAATACAATTTGAAGTACTCATAGTACTCAGTAACTTAATTATTTTTCTCTCTTTATGAATAGGTTTTCAGTTGCTTCTTACTATATGCTTGCATCACTGTAGATATAAACCAAGTACTCTGTATGTCTAGATTGGACATAGGAGCCTTAAACCAACAGTGCTGACACTGGTAAAAAAACTACCTATTGCCCGCTGTAATGCAGATTTTAAATATTTGGCTTCCTCTGTTACAGGAAAACTAATTTATTCATTTTGATGTCAAAGTTAATACAGTTTAGGATCATGGTGAGGTAGAGACTGCTTCAGCAAGGATATGCATTAGAAAGAAGCCAGTTCTGGCTAGATGGGAGATGTACAAAACACACACACACACACACACACACACACACACACACACACACACACACACACACACACACACACACGCACACCAGCTTGCATATACACACTGAGGATCTGATGAAGCTCTGACAAGAGCAAAAGCAATCATTTCTTTTTACTTAATAATCCAGGGTTTAAACAAGCAATTCCAGGTTGAATCCTGTTTTCTTATTGATAACAAGAACACAAAGTGATCTTTGACACAGATATTGCATTATAAGTTATGGCAACAGTCTATTTAAGTAATTAAAATGTAATATCATTCCTGTACAACTAGTTTTCCTTTTTTTTTCTTTGTTCCATCTTAAGGAAAGTATGTAATACTATTAAGGCTATAAAACTACACTTCCTCGATACTGCATTATGTTGTCTATGGATCCCTATCAGATGATCGAGTTTTCAGAAAGTCGAAACTCATATGGTCGAGACCATATCATTGAGTTTCTGAAAACTCATGAATGGGAAACTTACCCTTTTCCTCACTCTAGTGAAATCTCGGAGTTGGTATATTTTATTTGCAGGGTTGGGGGGGGGAGGGACTTACCCTCACTGCAAAAACTTAAAAAATTAGAATTTTGTTTTTTTTTTTTTTTTTGATATTCAAGTTTTTGGAAACTTGATCATATGATTCCAACCATATGAATTTAGAATTTCTGAAAACTCGATCATCTGATAGGGATATATATATATATATATATATATATATATATATATATATATATATTTATGTATTTTACATTTGTTTACTGGAAGGTCCGACTGGATAGAACTGTCTGTTTTCAGCAGAAGCCCAGTGAAAACAGCTCCAGAACAATTGCTAACATACTACACATGAGATATTTACACATTCAGTTATAAAAATATAGCAGACAATAACATATGATTGCATAAGATATTTACATAAGCATAGAGATTTAGATATGCAATTAAACGTATAGCAGACAGTAACATATGACGGTTGTTCATACAGTATGTTTAGTAGAGAGAATCTTGAAGATGTACTGAAGATAAGACAAGAAAGGAAAAACTAAAAAAGGAGGAGAATATAGACAAGTGCATATGAGGTGCATTGACATTTTAAGGGAAAGCTTTTCAAATTAGTCTAGGGGAGAGTTAGTTGGTATAGATGGGTAATGGGGAGTAGGCAACAGTGAGTTGGTAAGTAACGTGATAATATATAGTGCATCTGTGGGAGTTTTAAAGAGGTTGAATAGTTGGTAGGGGAAAGCAGTTAGAATAAGTCAGCCAGGTGCTAAGCAGTTGCATGTCCAGGAGTTGTTTAGGTGGGAAATCAGCTGTTTTTTGAAGATGGTTTTATTAAGTTGCACCCTGATTAGTAGTGCTAGGGAGTTCCAAGTCTTGGCAATGTTGCTAGAATACAGGGAGTCACCAGAGCTGTAATGACTTTTGGAGATTGCGATTAGTGCCTTGTTATTGTATCTAAGATCACAGTTATTAGAGTAGGGGATGATCAGGTCTTCTAAGGCTGGAGTTTTGTCAGGTTGGTACAGTATGTGTTGAGCTAGAAGTTGATTTGGAGCTAAGGTGTTGGGGAGTACCAGCCAGCATACCTAATACCAAAAAATAAATAAAAGGCTAGAAAAGATAGATAGACAACAATGTACTAGTACACTTATTAACATAAAATATACATACATACATAATAACCCCACCCACTCCCCGGGGACCTTGGATGATCTAGGGATCAAACCAAAAACAAGAAAAGACCCAAAATACAAAACCCAGCTGTCCCCTGCAGCCATTCCAGTCCCATTACCTGGCTATTTCACCCCATTTACCATACACACTAAAGTTTGCATACTGCTTTACTTCTATAGTGATTATTTGGGTTTTATTTTTACATTTTATAGCACAATGCACTAACACTAACAGACGATATCTGCTAAACAAAGCATTACTGTCTCACAGTAAAAATAGACTTGGCATTAACACTTCTCTGACCTTGAAACTCACATTCATTGACAGCATTGAAACCAACACCACATCTAAAGAAAATGCATCTGGCCAGTGGTGGATAAAGATTACCTTTGGGCTGTTTTCAAATCTTAGGCCCCTTGCACACAAAACAAGAAACATACATGTGTTCTTTGCTACACCTTCCTGACTTTATTAAATTATATTCCTTGCACAATGCAGCACACTTGTTTAACTTAAGAGCATTTTAAATTTGTTTAAACGTTTTTCCAGTAGGCAATGAAATAAAATGCATGAACCAATAATGACAAAACTGCCCTATTCAGAACTTTTCCATCATAAAAAGTCTACTTCCACACACAATTGTTTTTTAAATTTGTTTGAACATTTTTTCCAGTAGGCAATGAAGCAAAATGCATGCCATACCAGTAAAAAGTAAAACTGCCCTATTCAGAACATTTCCATGCACCAATAATGACAAAACTGCCCTATTCAGAACATTTCCATGATAACAGTCTACTTCTACACAGAAAATATATATAAGCAAAGGCAGCTGAGATAGTGGGCAGCAGTAGTCCCCAATCCCTTTAAAAATAAATAGTTAAAAATAGTAAAACTAGATGATTGGGGGACAGTAAAGCGCTAACTCACATTCATTAAAGTTAACGATCAACGAGGCATGGTTGCACAAATTAGTTTAGAAACATGCTAATTGCTATTACAACATGCTTTGCATAGCATGCCTAATCAAGTTTCATAAAGCAACAGATGCTAGTATAATAAAAGTCACCTAGTATTGCCCAAACATCATGTTTACCTGATAACAGCCATCTCTTTGGCATGATCTATGAACTAAAAAAAGGTACCTGGGGAGTGCTGCCCTTCCTGCTAGTCTTTCTCTGCTTGTTGCACTCCGACCAAAAGTCATATTTTTCCCCACAAAAGCTGGCTTTGACAACAGATACTTGGTCATTCACATGAGTAAATAAGCTACCACAATCACTATTGATAGATATAAATATACAAAAAAAAAAAAAAGAATCTAAAAACATTCAGCATCACTCACAGTAGCCCATCCACATAATCAAGCAAGCTTTTCAGGAGCGCGCAGTCCATAACGGGGAGATTTTCACAAGGGCAGCTGTATGTTTAAATCAAATTGCCTTATACTATTGGGGGACTCTTATGACGCCAGGGTGGCACATGTAATTAATTTAACACAACAAGACAAAATTGCTCGGCAAATAGTTACATGGCTAGAACATTCCTATGGCATTAGATGCCCAGTGTAGCATCCAAGCATTGAAACGGAGAAGTGAAAACTCAGAGAACTGGTACTTACAGGAGTGTACAAGAAAATGTCTCTGTACTTACTGGAGGATTAAATAAGATCAGTCAGAATACACATAAAACAAGGATCTAGAAGTCACATTTCATTTTTAATGATGCAGGACCTGCAGCATGCATTTTCAAATGACAAGATTGTTCTCCAACAAGATGCATCATGCAGGAATGTCACAGTAATAGCAATGAAGTCAGGCTTGCAGAGAACTTTATTAACATTCTGCTCTATTTCTCACATAGTTAATACACACACACACACACCAGTACCTTCTGTTTCGTTTGGCTTTCAGCTCTGCAGAAATCCTGCCCGAATATTAGCTAGTAGCCGCGAGCATTAGTAAGCTTAGAAAGTAAACGGGCAGCTTAAATATTTTGTATTCAGCCGAGCAGCAGTCAGAACTCAAAAAACAAACTGACGCGGCTGACACATGCTGACAGACATGACATCGTTGCGTGATGGCGTCCAGCCGGAAAACAAAACAAAAAAAAAAACAAAGGAAAAAAAAATAAATAAACTTTCTTGACCTGCGTGGCACCCGAATAAGGAGACCCTCAAAACTCGGGTCAAACAAACGGATTCACGGTTGTTGGTGAGTGGTCTGCCAAAAAGAAGTTTTAGGGCCCTAAAGGTGGTGGGGTGCGGTAAGAGGAGTTTGTGGTGAATTTTGCTGTTGTGTTGTAGCATACTGATAGCCTGTTTAAATTGCTCTTGTTTAAATTAATTAGGACAGGAGAAACATACAGTAAGGTAAAAAGAAGATGGGTATGAGCTAGGGTAACTTTACTGTTGCTGGTTAGGAAGTTTTTACATTTGTAAAGAGTACCTAGTTTTATGTTAATTTTGGTTATTGTATGAACTATGTGTTTGTCAAATTTCATATTATTGTCAATAATGAACCCTAGTAACTTGGTTTGTGTGATATGGGAGGTAGGGGTATTATCTAATGCAGAAATAGAGAATGGGGGAGTAGGTGCTGCTGCTTTGGAAGGATGAAAGAGCAAAAGTTGGGTCTTTTTAGGATTTAGTATTAGCTGGGAGTTTGCTAACCAGGTTTCTATGGATGTAAAGGCTTCTTGGGTCTTGATTTCAAGTTGTTGAAGGGTGGGGGCAGAGCAAATAAAGGTGTGTGTATAAATATATATATATATATATATATATATATATAAATATATATAAGGTTTACCTTTATATTCTCGAATCACACATGTGCGAGTATTCATATATTCGCATCGTAAAAACGAAACTGGAAACAGCGACAGTTGTTAATGTTCGAAAAGCAGCAAATCGAACAGTCGATTTGCTGTGCTTCGAACATAAATGTTGACAACAAAATTAGATAAAGTGTAATGCCGGGGGGCAATCCCCCCTGAACCCCCGATGTGGGGGGTACTTTATTATTCTAACTCCGAGATCACACTACAGCGGGGAAAGGAACCATTTCCAACTCCCCACTATAGTGCAATCTGCCCCAGAATGTCAAATGTGCAATGAGCGACTCTCACTGTGCATTCGCTCATTGCACATTCGAACCTCTTTCCTTTCAACGTTTGCAAACCTTGCAAACTGTCTTTTGAACAATTGTCGGTCGTCCGTGTGCAATACGCACATGTAAAGGTAAACCTATATATAAACAAAAATGAAATGCTTTTATATATTCATATGTGGGAGGAGAGTAAGAAGTAAAAAAGTAGGAGGAGTGGCTAGTACTGGGACATTACAACATGGAATTTGTCTGTGAAAGAGGATCTGTAGTAAAATCGAATAGGGAAACAAAATAAGATGATGGTCAAGGAATGTAGTAAAGATGGATGCAAAGAGAGGCAGAAGGCTGTGGGGTTAGGAAATGAGTGGGGTAGAGTTTAAATTAGTGAACAGAGAGGAAGAGAAGAGGGAAAGAATGCAAATGGAGGGGTGGTGTAATAGTCAGCAGCTTTTAGCAATATGTTTATATCAGGGGAGTGTCAGTAGACTGTAAATGGCAATTTTTAACCAGGGGTGACAAAACAAGCTAATTGTGAAGTTTGTTTGATGTGTTTTATGAGTAATTTCTTGAAGCCTTGAATGTGAAGTTCAGCCTTGATATTTTATGGAACTCAGTTCAGAGCTGTAGCCGTAAGTTTGAAAAATGAAGGAATGCTAAAGTGAATGGGGATCTAGCTGGAAGAGTATCATACGAGTTTCATATGGAGTAGGATGAGGTACTGAAAAGTAGTTTTCATAATGGCAGACAGTGGTTGCCACTGATTAACTTAAAAGAGTGAGATAAGTAGAAGAGATAGCTACCTGCTGAATGTGAGCCAAATGGATTCTGAGATAGAGGAGCAGTGATGTTTATAGTGAGGGGTGAGGTGAACAAATATGAGGCTATTATTTTTGGGTTATAGTAGAAAGGCCATATTGCAATTGGAATGAGTAGCTGACGAGAAGGCCATACTCTATTTGTGTGGTGTCTAATGTGAGAATGTTAGATATACTATATGTTACTCTAAGCTGGTTCTGGCAGTGTGTGTGTGTGTGTGTGTGTGTGTGTGTGTGTGTGTGTGTGTGTGTGTGTGTGTGTGTGCATTCATATGCAGATGATCAAAATATCAAAATGTCAGACACATAAGGCTGAAAAAAACATTTCAAACATTTACATTACTGAAAACCCAAAACCCCAAACCTTCAAAACATATAAAATCCTTCTATGATCTCTAAACCAAAATCCTTCTGTAACTTTCAGATCTGATTTGTCTGAGTAGTGTTAGTACTATGTAAAGGCTTTTTCTAAGGTATGATGCATGGTTATTTTCTTATTTTATGTGAGATTATTAGTTTACATTTTTATTTTTGGGACTCAGCCAACCAATGACCATCAAGCCTGCACTGTGAACACCTAGTGGACCCATTTGTTCCATCCAGCACAAGAACCTACTGGACCAATCCCTTATTTGGAAGGTGAGAGAGAGCTGGGGGATGTTTTCTTTTTGCTCGTTCTCTCTGCTTTCCTAGGAGCTTGCTTGCTACACCGTTACTGCTACCAGTATGTGTGCCAATATTCCTGGACAAGCAGAGCACTATTTCTGGTATACTCTTGTCTAGTTCTTTGCTTCAGGTGAGACACCTGTACTCACACACGTGGTAATACAGCAAGCCAAACCACCACTTTCCCTCCAGGATAGGCAGGCCAGACTCGGACACTCACTCTGCTTCATCTCATTTAATCCCTCCAATGTCTGTCCCATGAATTGAAACTGGTTGTCTGTGGATGAGTCACAACTCTATGTCATGTGTCTGGATGCTGTTAGCATATTGTTGGTCTAGTTTTTAAATTTCTTATAATATTTTGTTTATTCCTGTTTCTTGATTGATTTATTCAAAAGATTTGTACTGGAAATGGTCAGTCTGTTAGTTTATTTATTTAGTTAGATATATTTTAGAAGGCAATGCTTTTCAAGGACGTACAAACAGGACTTCTTAGGACCTTCTTTAGGTTATTTCATATATATATATATATATATATATATATATATATATATATATATATCTATGGTTTACCACCGCATAACTAAACACACGGTAGTCGAACCCAACAATGATCGATTCCAATAACCAAATTTGTGCATGTCAAATGGTCAGAATGTCACAAAACCACCAAATGCGACATTTTTTACTGCTCTACATTCAAAATGAGTGCGAACATGGGTCACAAAGGGGGGGCGCGGGTTTACGATTTGATACAGTTGCATTCGGCAATGTGCATATTTGCCGCACTCCTTTCGGTCATCAGGGCTCAACCATCCATCCGTCAGTTATACGGTGGTAAACCTATAGATATATATATATATATATATATATATATATATATATATATATATATATATATATGTATATATATATATATATATATATATATATATATATATATATATATATATGTATATATATATATATATATATATGCAGTCAGTGCTGGCACAAGAATAAGGGACGGGAAGCATTTTGTTGCAAGCGCCTGTATTACTTGGGATCCAAAGACCCTATTCATTATGATCAGGTACATTGCCAGAAAGACATTCAAGATTTAGTCATTAATTATTCTACAGCCATGACTTACTCATTAATATTCCTAACAAAGTATGTTTCTAGTTTTGTCTTGGAATATCTTAACTCTACAGATTGTTAAATGTGAATCTACAGTTTCATGGCAAGCAGAAAAATTATGATTCTGGTATTCATTTGGCCTTGCTTACCTTACCATTTTTACCACCTTATCTTCAGTGTGACATCCCTCCTCTGGGCCAGTAATCAAAAAGCCTCAATCCTTACAACTGAGACTGGTGAGAGATGTTCGCTAGGAACAAAAATAGATTTACACAGTATTTCCAGATTCAGCTGTCTACACCAAACACATTTTCCTTAAGAGTACACAAGGAACACACTCCTATCCTGGGGCTGGGTTTTTCTCTACAGGCCCCAAATAAGACTCCACCTTTCCCTTTGCAGAAACCAGTGCTCTCTGTCCCTGTTCCATATAGCTGACATGCACACACTCTTTGAGAGTTGATTTTTACACACACACACACACACACACACACACACACACACACACACACACACACACACACACACAGACACACACACACACACTCACACCTGGGAAAAGCTGGCACAGATTTACTTGATCTGCTACCCATTTCCCAGACTAAAGGGAGTTACACTGCCACCGGCCAGCTACTCTAAGGGTCTTACAAGGGTACCCAATTACACTGAGCAAAATTAATACTATTATAAATGGTAGTGTTGACTAAACAAGACTTTCAGACGTGGCCACAGTTTCACCAAATTACTATAAGTACTATCAAAGTTAAAATATTTTCTAAAAGACCAGCCACAATGAAAAGTTTAAACATTTAATAATAAATAATAAAAGAACATGAAAATACTAAATCTCTATTTACAATAAACACCAGAGTTTTGATCACATGCACTATTAAAAATAACACAGATAGAAAGGTTCATACAGATACAGAAAAAAATGATACTTAACTAACCCCACTATATTTAATGACTGATTAAAGAATTACTGTTCCATAATTCACTTACTAGAGAAAGGCAAGATGACATGGGTTACTGGTTCTTCTTTGTCAGGTTTCAGAAACAGACTGCCGAGAACTGACATCTGTCACTATTATCTAAATATCATTTCAGTGCTGGCTATAGAATGACATCACATATGTTCACCTGAGTCTGGTTCTGACACTACCTCCTTTACTAGAAAGTGAACCAGAATAGTGTCATAATATACACACATAGACCTTTGCTAAAATGTGTTGCAGCATCTGGAAGCTGTAAAACAATTTAAACACTTCCATTCTACCTACAAAGCCACTAAGCCAGGATTTTCACAGACATTTTGTCTCTAACTGCAGTCAGAACTGTGAGATACAATCTTCATGGCCTATACCAGGTAATGTAATTTCAGACTATTTTGCAAAGTTTGCTGGGCTGAGATTAACCTCTTCTCTTCTGGTATCCTCTGTTATAATAGATTAATTTTAACAATTACAATACAGTCTGACATACAGGTGTATTTCTTTTCTGTCCGCTAGGACCCACTGTTGGTACATTTGTAACACAAGCAGCTTTACAAATACATTTTTTTCAACATCTGTACAATCAGTTTGATATACAAATGACATATAATTCTTTGCAAAACTCCAAGTAGCTCTGCTGACATGTTACAGATCTGCTGCCTTACTTCTGTTGGCATAGCTGGCACTACCTCACATCATCACAATCAGGAGTTTAAATTTTTTGAAAATTTGTTTTTAAAGGAATTATATTTTGAGTGTAGGTCTGTATGCAGATCACTTAATAGGACGTTTAATGCTCAGTTTAAAGAATCTTTGTGTTGCTTAAGTGCCGACACTTGTTATGACACACACTGATAAATGTAGCAGGGTGGTTGTTTGGGACAATTTTTTCTATGATGGAGAGTCTTCACTGCAATTTACTGACTTATTTTTATAATAGATTACCAACTGTCCGAACTTTAAAGTTTAATGATCAGAGTGATTTTTTTCTTTTCTAACCAAGAAGAAAAGAATTTTATTTCATCTACCCTGAAATTTGAGCTTATGGTATCTTAGCCTGCTCTACACTGTAGCTTGTATCTAAAGTTCACAGTAACAGACATGATACATCAGGTAGACTTATTGTTTATGGATGAGGTTTGCTTACAAGCATATGTCCTCTGTTTTAGAAGTCTGCTTGTTAACCCTATTACATTTAGGTATAACTAGAATTAAGAAGACTACAAACGTCATTGTTTTGATGTCTGAATTTACCCCCATACCATCTTACTTATGTGTGCTAACCCTAACCCTAACCCTAATCCCACATGTTACATTGCTAAAAGAAATTTCCCTAACTATACCACTATACAAGACAAACATGACACAGAACCCAGGCAACACAAAACATGCACACCACTGAATCCACTGCCTTACCTAACCCTTACTGTATCCCTAATTCATTAATACTGCTATAAAAAATCTTGCACATATCCATACTTTTGTTCAAACATTAATTTTCATGCATACTCCTGCTTACCTACACTATATAAAACTAAATGTATCCATATGTGATTCACTCAAATGAGCATTCACTCATTTGTGTATTCTCAGTCTTTTACACTCACAAAATCCTTTCTACCAAATGTGCATTCTACCTTTTGAGTTGCAGCCATATGCACATATATATACATTTGTATTGTTTGGCTGAATTTTTTCATAAGCTAGAATGTTCATTGGTCAAATGTCCAGAACATTGAACCAGCTTTTGTGCTGATTGCTGGTAATTATAGAGATTGAAACGTTTCCTTTTCCCCAATGCAGTATAATATTGGAGTTGACATATATAAGTTGCAGGGGCTGTGGAGTTTACAGGGGTTCTTGACCCCTGCATAAAAGCTTGTTTTTTTTTTTTGCTTTTGGCTCACTGTATTAAAGGTCAGTGTTTTGTATTTCAAGCCTTTGTGTATTCAATATTGGTACAACCATAGTTCCATGTATATAAAAGTAGAGAATAAAGATAAATGGAGACTAACAGAGTAAGAAAGAGGAACATTTGAGCTACCATAATATAGGCAGCAATGCAGCATTGGATAGAACTGTTGTAATGCACAATTGCTATCAGTATACCAGTTTATCAGCATATGATGGTGTGATGCACAGCTAAAATGATCAGATGCACACCTCTCCTGCTATGCCTCCACCTGATCTATGACAGTGTCTATAAAGCATTACTGTACCAACATCCCTGCATCTCAGGCACCATGTGTCAAAGGGCATGCTATATGAATAGACTAGGATGGTCATCTGTATGTAAATATGAGCTTTGATGATCCAATGAATATGAAGACTGTGAATGTGTGTTAACAGGGGAACAGATATACAGAAATTATGTTTACCAGTATATGGCACTGTTGCATATGGATGTAACAAGGACCACTACTTAATTATATTAGTGACTAATACAATGTTACTATGATATACAGAACTGACTTCAACATTACAGTAATCATACTCACCCCTGAGTCCAGAGAGATGCTCTATTCTCCTCTGTTAGAGGAGCAAATTCTCCAAAATGTGATCCTGAGCTGAAAAACATTAAAATGAAATGCAAACATCTTAAATTGAACACCCTTAAAATACCCAAGACCATTTAACTGCATCTAGAATTCCAGGACAGTGCATACATACTATATATCTCAGATGTGCTGTCTCTGACCTCTTCTTTCCATGGGCATAACAAGTCAGAATGGCACTTTTTTAGTTCACTAAAGTGGTGCCATCACTGTTCACCAAAGCCACTGAAGCCAATAGCAGCAGCCTCCACCCCAGTAAAGCTGTGCCAGGCATTCACTTTAAACTGGGAAGTCTCATAAGAGCCCCCTAGCAGGCAGTCCTGCTGGTCACTGTACACAAAGTGCAACAATATTTTACTCCTACTTAAGGCTTCTTTAGAATGTGTTATATTCTTCTTCCTGCATTATACCAGGGTATTTTATGACTGGATTGTGACTATTTTTTTGCGGGGGGTTCTTTGCACACGGGTCTACATTACTTATTCAAACTGTCAGAAGGTTGAGTACCCTTCCATCAACACCTAAGTGTCGAACTTCCTCTTCATCGAATGGCCACATCATGAATTTCTTTCGAAGGGAAAGAAACTGGTAGCCCAAATACGAATTATACAATTTAACAAACACTATGAAGTGGGGGGCGTTCCCCCCACACCCCCCCCAAACTAAATATACTAACTCCGAGATCACACTACAGTGGAGAAAGGGGCAGATTTCAAACAACAGCCAACTGATTTCTTTCCCTTGGAAAGAAATTGATGATGTGGCCATTCGATGAAGAGGACGTTCTACACTTGGGTGTTGATGGAAGGGTACTTGACATTCTGACAGTTCGAGTAAGTAATATAGACCCTCTGCATATATACCTTTATAGGAGGACGTATGTGGATAATAGTATGGGATGGCA
The DNA here is from genome assembly GCF_019279795.1 of Protopterus annectens. Taxonomy (NCBI): domain Eukaryota; kingdom Metazoa; phylum Chordata; order Ceratodontiformes; family Protopteridae; genus Protopterus; species Protopterus annectens. The sequence continues at coordinate 1,482,780,879 of NC_056737.1, forward strand.
CCCACACATCATGATGAACATCCCTATATAGGTCTTATTCTGGTCTGGACTGCCCACATTCTGCATACCAGTTGAGTACACTGTGGAAGCAGACACAGCTTGACATTTATTTTGGCTGCCATTGTTAAGACATCAAATGACATCAAGCAAGTCCACTTCTGGTCTTAGGTTCATAGGTTCATACTAGGCTATCTGCCCTGGGGCAATTATAAGCCTAGCCCGATTCAGTATGGCTTACGCCACCCCTTGATTTGAGTATACTGTGCCCTTTAAGGTTTAGTTTACTGTGCCTCTGTCTAATAGTGACACAGGAGTAATCCCTGGGACAAACCTACGATCCCCCATCCACTTATCGAGATTCTTCTTGAAGAGATTCAGTGAGGTGCTCTGCCTCACATGAACTGGAATTCTATTCCAGGGAGCCTCTGGGTTATGAACCTGTCCCTCCAGCAAGTTCTATTTATTTCTGTGCTGAGGTTCAAGTCCCGAGCGTGATTTAGATTTACTGAGGTGGAGCATGTCCATTAATTCTGGATTTGACATAGCTTTGTATGTCAGGCAGATCGCCTCAAGTAGGCGGTATGCAACTGAGTAGAGCTTGAGTTTTTAACCGAGCAGTATATGGCATCTGTTTGAGACCCTTGATCCTCTTGGTGAGATACTTTTGGGGTCTTTCTAATTGCTGCAGGTGTCGGGTAAGGTACATCCCAAAGGGGCATTGTATTCTATGATGGGCCTGATGAGGGATGAATAAAGGGGCACGATTACCTCTCTTGATCTAGATGTGAAACCCTTCGTGATGAGGTGGGCTATGTAGAAGGTCTTTCTAACCACTTTGGCAATGTGGTTTTCAAAGGAGAGATTGCTATCAACTTGGGTCCCCAGGTCTCTAATAACTTTCTCTGTACTTAATGGGTTTCCGCCTATGTGGTAATTTGTGGGCACATTGTTTTTATGACTACACATTTTTTGGCATTTAGCTTAAACCATGGCGCTGGCACCAGTTATCTGTCTCTGTGAGACCTTTTTGAAGGATGTTTGTGTCAGCTGGAGAGTTGATTATGGCGCCCAGTTTTCAGTCGTCTGCGGACATGGTGAGCCATAGTCCTCCACGTTTGCCTGTACCTCGGAAAGTATATACCAAACAAGAGTGGTCCCAGGACAGAACCCACTTGTGACCGGTTTTGAGTCTGACATGGCTCCAGCAACTCTCACTCTGTGGGTTCTGTCTTTGAGCCAGTTTGCGACCCATCTTGTGACATAGGGGTTTATATTTAAGCTGGATAGCTTATCTATGATGCCCGAGTGGGGTATTGTGTCAAATGCCTTTGCAAGGTCCAGATAGGCTGTGTGGACTACCTTTCCTTCATCTATGGCTTTGGTGACTGTTTCAAAGAAGTCAACCAGGTTCAAAAGGCAGGATCTGCCCTTGACAAAGCCGAACTGGGTAGGATCTAGTGTCTGTAGGTCCCCAATGTCTTTGTTTATGAGCTCCATGATGATCCTCTCCATAGCCTTGCAAACTAAGCTAGTCAGGCTTATGGGGCGATGTAGCCCTTCTACAGTTCAAGGGAATATCATAGTGCAGTTTATCACACTTATGCCTGAATATCACAGTGCAGTTCACCGCACTTGTGCCTGAATATCACAGTGCAGTTCACTGCACTTGTACTTGAATATTACAGTGTAGTTCACTGTATTTGTTCCTGAATATCACAGTGCAGTTCACTGCATTTGTATCTGAACATCACAGTGCTGTTCACTGCACTTGTACATGAAAACCACAATGCAGTTCACCACATTTGTGCTTAGCAACAGTTCAAATAGAGGGAGCAGGTTTGTTACTGTGGTCTAAAGGCATGCAGATGAGAGGAACAATCCAAGGCATACTCATGTTCCTGCAAGGATTGCTGTTTGGGGCATTATGTCCCCTGTCATATGTCAAAGTGATACCTTGAAACATGCTATTATGAGTGCAAATGCATGGATGGCAGTCATACAAGTGGGTAGTCCCACATCATGACTGGCATGTAAAATAGGGCATGACAGCGCTATAATTTTTGTGTTGCTGAGACAGGATAATAGCATGTATGACATGCCACCAGCTAATACAATATTTCTTTTATAGCTAGATCAATATGGCTGATGGTGAGCATCTCTGTAATGAAAATTGTCCAAAGCAGATGATAACATACTGGTGATGGTCCACTGAAAGCATGGTCTGTGGATGCATCAGAGCAAGAAATCTGATTGTGCCTTCCATGAACATTTCTGACAAGACGAACATGATACTGGTAGCCAAAATAACATATGAGCAAGTATATAGAAGGGTAACTGACAGAACTGCACATACATGTATCAAGACAACATGTCAGGCACATGACCAGGGAGAGGACCAAATGTTGAGTGTATGCCACTGGAGTCTTCACTGACAGACATGGAGAAATGTCTGGTATCTCTATCTATTACTATTCACACTGAGTGCTGAGCAACATAGAGTGTCTCAGGTTTCAGTTACTGATACCCATTGTAGGTACATTATAACAAGCAAAACTATTCATATCACCTATCCAGTTCTGGACTATACAATAAAAAGCATTTTTTTTTGGTTGTTACAGGATCATTAGGAATAAAACTACAATATCAGTCTGCTAAAGGTACATTGCCATAGATTTTTCATAACACTCTTAGGTAGGATTAATTTCACTGGACGGCTGAAGGTTCATTCATAGGTTGGATATGCTTATGTATTTTCAGATGTGCTGTGTTGTCATGTTCTACAGCTATAGATATTAACATGTCTGATGTTAGAGGTCTATCTGTGCCAGATGATGATGATGGCAGATAAGTTTTAACACAACTGGGGGTGATGGAGTGAGTGGTAGACATGCATACTATGGTAACCATGCCACCCCTTCCATGGACACTGCTCCTGTTCTGTGCAACACATCCCTTGGATGCCAAATGCCACAGTAGGGTAGAATGTACCCTCCACAACAACTCACCCTCATTTCCAGTGTTAGGGTCACCTTTGGTTATTGCCAGCTATAATGAGTGTGAGGAGGACATCAGGAATCAGCCTACTGGTGTCTAGCTATGCCATTTTTACTCCTACCCTCAAGATCTTAGTGTCTCTATGGCAATTACTCATCATTTCTGCAAAGCCATTATACGGGGGCAGAAAGAAAGACACTAATGTGTCCAAAGTTGAGCTGGTATACATAGTACATGGTATAAGTAATGACCCCCCCCCAAGAGTGCCAGAGCCATATATGCAGTATTATTGATAGGCAGCGTAGGAAGTCTGTACACTGCAAATGTTCCTTTGTGGCCACTCATCACAGCCACTACTCTTCCAATGGCTAATCTACCTTTGCCCCTGGTGGCATTGGAAGGAGAAGGCACAGTCTAGAATCCCATAATGCCACCAATTCCACATAATCATCCAGTTCTGAGGGCATTTCAAGATGCCTTGGATACAGACAAGGTGCTCATGCTGAGAACACCTGCTGCATTTCTGATCATTGTCATTCATAGGGATTTATATGTTCATGCCATGAATCATATCTGTGACCTTCCAAGAAGTGGATATGGGAGCATACGTGATCAGTGTATAAATTATAGATCTCTTGTGGATGCACTGGACCCGTCATTCAAACCTAGGCACAGCTCTACATTGTCTCTTGAAGCAGTGTCCATAGAAACACACACACACACACACACACACACACACACACACACATGCATTAGCGGGTCTACTTCTTTTGACCTAACTTTCATTTGCCTGACACTCATTTGCCTGACCCCATTTGACTGAAATTTCATTTGCTTGACACTTCATTTGACCGACACGTATTATTAGCAAGAAAATGGAATATGCCCCCTTCCCCACTGCAGTGCAACCCTGGAGTTAGAATATATAGTTAGGGGGGGTGTGGGGGGCCGGGGTGTGGTGGGCGAAGCCCCCCACTTCATTTCATATGATAGTGTTAACTTTTTATGTAATATTGCTTAGTAACAGAAAAGTAAGTGGGGGGCTTAGCCCCCACACCCCCCCCTAACTATATATTCTAACTCCAGGGTCGCACTGCAGTGGGGAAGGGGGCATATTCCATTTTCTTGCTAATAATACTTGTCGGGCAAATGAAGTGTCAGGCAAATGAAATTTCAGTCATTTGGTGTCAGGCAAATGAAAGTTAGGTCAAAAGAAGTAGACCCGCATTAGCACATCCCAACACTGTCCAGTCACATCACACCATAAAGAACAAACTCTCACTGTCTGTATCCCCTGCTCACAGCATTTATCAGTTCAGTACTCATACAGTCTCAGACAGCATTAACCCACACCCCCACTCCATACACACTGCATGTTGTTCACACTTATGATTTTGCCTTCCCTCCTGTGCATATGATGACAGCTGAACCCTACCCCTCAGTATTCGGTAACCAGTGTAACCTATGTCTAATGCACAGCATGGCCAGTCCATGCATGGTGTAGTACAATCTCATGGCAGGTTCACGTATGCTATAGTACAATCTGTGTGCATTATTGGTTCATAGGGTCATAGGTTGGTACTAGGCTATCAGCCTTAGGGCTTATACAAGCCTAGCCATAATGATTCTCTAGCTATTTCTTTCCACACTATTTACTTCCCTGGACCCCTATCTAGCAGGGTGACTAATGTGATCCTGGGGTGAATTTTCTATCTCCCATCCAATCGTCAAGGTTCCTTTGCATACATCACTTTTACTGTATGCTATGTTTATTTAAGCCCACAGTTATGAAATAGATATTGCTTCTTACCCAGTGCATATTTTGCCTGTCTGTGCTTCAATAAATCATCTCATGCAGCAACATCCTTCAGAGGTATTTTATCAGGCATCTCCTCCTTTGCTGACTCTTGGACTTAATCCTTGTGAATGTCTCTCACCTTCTTTATGTTTGTATAGCAACATGCTGTGTAACATCACATACACTGCAAATTTTTATTGTGTGGTTTAGGTTTATACTGCAGAGAAATATCAAAGACACGTGCACAGTGAAAGTAAGAAAGCAGTCCAAACACACACTTGACAATAATTCATGGCTGTGATTGGATGGTTTTGTATGCATTCTCTACCATGGTCTGTGAATGTTTTTACCCATTGCTCCAGAGCATGTCTATCATCACCAGTATCATGGCCCTTTAAAAATCACACTCCACAACCCACTAATATAAATCACTTGTCTGCCAGATGTGGGATTCATGGTTACTGCCTGGGTGTTCTGCTGACACTGTCTTATATCCTGCATGTTACAGATCACCTGACAGTGGATGCAGGGAAACCCCTTGTGGTGTCCCTGATCCCCAGCTTTAGCCTTTATAGTAATATGGATACCTCATGGAAATGAGACATGTCATGAAATGCCGTCATGGTGTTACTTCTCCCCTCAGATGTACATGAGAACATTATACTTCCTTTTTTTCTGTAACATGGCATTAGGATACTGTTGTAGTATCCCTAAGGCAGATGCATGGGATACTCCCACCGTGTTCCCTGATGGTCACTAGAAGATACATGTAGTTCATAGGTTCATAGGTTCATACTAGGCTATCTGCCCTGGGCCCTTGATTTGAGTTTACTGTGCCCTTTGGTTTAGTTTACTGTGCCTCTGTCTAATAGTGACACAGGGTAATCCCTGGGACAAACCGATTCTTCTTGAAGAGATTCAGTGAGGTGCTGCCTCACATGAACTGGAATTCTATTCAGCCTCTGGGTTATGAACGTGGCTCGATCTAGATTTACTGAGGTGGAGCATGTCCATTAATTCTGGATTTGACATAGGCGGTATGCAACTGAGTAGAGCTGTTTTTTAACCGAGCAGCATATGGCATCTGTTTGAGTCCCTTGATCCTCCTGATGAGGTACTTTTGGGGTCTTTCTAATTGCTGCAGGTGTCATTGTATTCTATGATGGGCCTGATGAGGGATGAATAAAGGGGCACGATTACCTCTCTTGATCTAGATGTGAATCCTTTCATGATGAGGTGGGCTATGTAGAAGGTCTTTCTAACCACTTTGGCAATGTGGTTTTCAAAGGAGAGATTGCTATCAACTTGGGTCCCCAGGTCTCTAATAACTTTCTCTGTACTTAATGGGTTTCGCCTATGTGGTAATTACATTGTTTTTGCCAAAGGTATACATTTTTGGCATTTAAAACCATGGCCTCTGAGACCTTTTGAAGGATGTTTGTGTCAGCTGGAGAGTTGATTATGTTTGCAGAACTTGGTGAGCCATAGTCCTCCTTGCCTGTACCTGAAAGTATATCAAGAGTGGTCCCAGGACAACCCTGTGGGACGGGGCTTAGTGACGGTTTGAAGTCTGCTGTGGGTTCTGTCTTTGAGCTAGTTTGCGACCCATCTTGTGACATAGGGGTTTATATTTAAGCTGGATAGCTTATCTATGATGCCCGAGTGGGGTATTGTGTCAGTTAAAATTCTAAAAACTCAAACATGTCTTGGGTATGACAAATTCCTATCAGCCTGAATATGAGGTGACAGCTCTCTCATGGTGTGTTTATCAGCACAATAGCAGTTCATTATTTCTGACTCATGGAGAATATAGTGAGTTTGGTACAGGCAGATGTCTAAGGGATGCTGAAGGAGATGACCTATGCAGACCGCCTCAAGGCCAGGGAACAGGGAAGGTGCTATATAAATAGAAAGGGCTTCTACTCTAGTAACTGCCAAGTCATGTGTAATGTCAATGGAATTGTCTTGAATGTGTGTGTTGGCAACCTAGCAATCACCATGAATCACTTATCTGGCATACCTCCCAAATGTATGAGATGTTCACTAGGGGATATGCCACAAGGTCATTTACTAGGGGATGTGGGTTATGCATTGCAACCGTGGCTTATGGCACCCATCAGAAATGTACACACCCACTGAAGAATGCCATAATGAGGCACATGCTCAAACCAGAAACATCACAGAGTATGTGTTTGGGCTGCTGAAGTCACATTTCTGGTGCCTAGATACATATGGGGAGCTCTGTAGTACACTCCGTGTATATGTACTGAAATATTCACTGTATGTTCTATGTTAGACAACATTATCCTGAGAAAACAGCTTCAGTAGGATCAACAAGGGAAAGGGCACACATGCCACCACCAATGGCAAGGTCACCACAGCCACATGCAAGTGAGGTGTCAGAGGGGGAACCAGCAGCTGCTGTGGAAGTAGGCAGACATAGGCGTGCTCAACATGCCCTTGCATTGGCTAAGAGGCTATGCATAACACACTCATTCACCACCTAAGGGGCTAAAACTTTCCTCCTATGCACATACATATAGTAACATTGATGCCAGGCAATGCTTGCAACCTTTACCTATCCAGGTAATGGCTGTGTACAGCTAGCATCAGACAGAGTCAGCCCTGAACTAAAACTGTTGCAACTGCTGGATTTACAAGTTAAGCATTGAACCTGAAATGTATTGTGTAATAATATGAATGAATGACATATCCTTGCATGTTGTTACTTGGTAGCATAAGCAAGTGAAAGGTGGGTGATTTTTAAAGAAACATTTCAACATGTGACAGTAGAGAGTTATGTGACTTATATGTGCCCATTATCAAGTAGTAAGCCCCAAGCATAAAAGATTCACACAGTCATACCTCTCAAAAGTACTGATGGTCACTAAATATCCTCAGTTTAGAACCATACGTTGGTATTGGAAAATCATTAAAGACAGAAGTTAGAAAGTAATGAGACACATTTTAGTTTGAGACTTCACAACTCTTACAAGATCATTAACAATACTGATGAAAACAATTTTGATGCTATCAACTGTCTAACTTTCAAAGACCAATATAAGTCAAAGGTACAAACATCAATTCAACATCACAAATGCAGATATACTAAGCAGTAAGTCAGCTATGCACCCTGAGCATCAGACACAAATGTTGTCTTTTTTTTTGTTGTTGTGTGTCCCTGAATCCAAAAGATGGAAAGCAGGGACAAAACACAGTTATCATTACTTGCACAGGGTGTTATGGGGGGGGGGGGGTTGCAGGTGTTTTGTTGGGGTGGGAGCAGGCAGACATTTGGATAAAGTAACAAATGGTCAATGAGACAAAATGGCCTTTAAGTTTCACGGTTGAACCATGCAACTGTTGTGTGTGTGTCTGTATGGGTCATCTAGGTGAAATCTTTGTGTGTGTATGCATGAACACAGCCAAGTTCTGTGTTAGCTCTACATCTTGGTATGTTGGACAGATATTAGCCATACATGGTAGAGGTGGCAGTTCATCACTTTCATACCCAACCATGAGAAATGGCTCTGCCAGGAGTTGCACAAGCATGTCCACACTCACGGTCAGATGCACTGCTGTTACCTGAATGTGACTGATGTCTGCTGGACAAGCTCCCTTCATAAGGATTCCCAGGACCATGACCCCATGACCTGCCACATCTGGTTGTCCACAACTCAACCACTGACAGAGCAGTGGAAGTAGTGCCAGTATTGGAGTGTGAATGGGTATGACCACATTGGCTAACAGCAGATGATGTGGCTGACTTATGCCCACAAGGGTGCCATTCCCCTCCTAGCAGATGTTCCATCACAGACACTGCTTATTCCAATGTGTCATTCATCTGATCCATTGAATCAGCAACATAGTGAAGGCAGTCACACATGTCAGCCTGTGCTACATCTTCAACACTAAGAGTTTCTTTGGAGGACCTATGTGAATGTACCTGTGCCTGCATGATGGCCCTAAACATATGTTGAGAGGCACAGGAAGAAACACCTGAATCAGGTAAAGGATGGACAGTAGGCCTCCTCTGAGCACCCCTAACAGCCCTCCTGTGTGGCACCTCACCTACATTTTGTCTGTGACCAGAGTCAACAGTCACTAAAGCCACAGTAACCACACTTCCCTGATCTAATGTGTCATCCACCTCTCCAATATCTGAGGCTCACTGGAATGCATAGGTGTAGGACTATTGGCTGTATCTGATGGAATTAGGGATGGCTAGATGCCAAACACAGTGTCAGATTCAACTTCTGCACCATCCAGCTGTGTCTCTGTTTGGCCACCATCATCATCACAGTCTTCTCATATTCTGACATCAGGTGGTAGAAGACCCACACTTCCACTGTCAGTATCACCTATGATAATATGCAACAAAACAGGAAAAAATTAATACCTACACTACTATTGTCCATATATGCTAACAAACTAACAGTGGTGCCACTATTACAGACAGTACAGCAGTACACACAACAGTCATGACACCAACATCACAAACTAAATAGTTCTTTGAACTGCTCATCAGTACTGACATAGAAATGTTCAGCTTACCATGTGCAGATGATTGTAGGCTCCCTATGTTGGATTGTCCTGGAAGAAGTTAGGCAAAAGGTAAGGACAACATCATTGCAATTAACAGAAAAAAGGGGGTAAAACTTTTCTCCCTTCATGTGTCCATGAACTATACTTTTAACAAAAACTTCGATGACAAGTACAACCTAAGCCCATGTGTAATTAATTAGAATGTATTGTTAACTGTAACAATTTACAACCCCCCCCCACCAATTTCTTGCTAAACAGAACTAACATATTGCTGTATATGTTTTATTATACAAGAGTGTTTAACATTTGAGATACCCATATGATCATAGGCTACTGCAGCTCCTGTCCTCCATGCAGATGAGATCATGTCAGTGGCCCCAGGGTGCACCTGATCATGTGGCCTACTGTGGCTGCCTACTGCATTCACATCTGCAACTATGTGCTGCCAAATTTGCATTCTGCCTGACATATTTCCACTTCCCCTCTCAAGAAGAAAGGCACCATGTTACCTTAAACATTCCACAATGACCTGATTCTCAGGGTCACTGAAGAGGGGTTTTGGAGGATTGAGATGCCTGGGTGCCATAGTCCTAGGTGACCTAAAACACAACAGATGGATAATACACATAAGTATCACATACCTAGGTGACCTAAAACACAACAGATGGATAATACACATAAGTATCACATAACTAAAATATTCCTGTTTCCAGATAAAAAAGAAAAGGTAGCATTTCATTATTACCCACTGGAGAAACATAAAACCATCTAGATATCTGAAATATGAACAACCAGAATTATGTGTTTGTAACATATTACATTCACACACGAAGCAAGGCTGGATGCAAAACAAGGAGAGTAACAATGGCAACATATCTTTGTTTGTACCAAAACAGAAATCCAGCTTTGCTCTCCCCAAATAAAAAAATAGGCAAATGACACATTTTGCTAACCATCAGTGAAATGTTAAAAGTGCTATCAAATAAACTGTCCTTAAAACATGTCAACAGATTAAACACAGATTAAACACATAGCATTCCATTTTAAGCTATTGAAAATCCTGTATACCTGTGAAATGCCCTGAAAAACATGCCAGTGCCATCAATACACTGCTCAGCATTGCATGCAGATAAAAGTATCATCTGATAATTAATATATGTATAATATTAAGCAGATCTTTCTTAATATTTCACCATATGCAGTATATAGCTGAAAAATGCAAGCATACCTTCTCAAGTTCAATAGTTTTCTGTGCAGATATATCTCAAAGTAATAGCCTCTTCTTTGTTCTCCACATAAACAAGTCTCCTCACCCTCAGGTTCCCTAGCTACATGGTTGCCTTTTTATGGTGTAGATTCAAGGCTGGGAGCACAGTGAAGCTGAAAATGAGGTGTGGGCTCATTAGAATTGCTGAATCACAAACACTTGGCTAAGTGGATCAGATGTAAACATAGTGCAGGCACTCTCTCAGTGTTAGTTACTAATGGATTGCAACTGTGAATGGTTACTAGTAGGGAGAAAGAAAACACAACAGCAATGAGGACTGCCTGACTTCCAGTGGGTATGTCAGGTTGAACTTACAAAGTGTAGAAGTAATTTTATCAAAGTTGGAAAAGTAAGTAAACAGCACAAAATCTACAGGTTCTGTTCATTAATAACCAACCTCCACTTCATTTGTTGACAACTGTATATTATTTTTATTTAATATCCTCACACATTTTAAGGACAATGTTATAGAATGCCTTACAAACTACATGTCTCAGATTCATGGTCAGATAAGACAAGAATGAGCAACAAATGCAGAGAGGTAAAACAGAGCTGCATTTTTGCAAGCAATAGTCATAAAGGTTTGTCTGATTACTCAGTGCACTAAATCCAAAATGAATACATGCACAAATAAGTGTTATGTCATTTCCTAGTAATGTGGATGATGTTGCAGTTGGTTGTATGTAGAATGATTTCAGTCCCCTACTGCAAAGCTGTATGTGTGGCAAAGGGGAATAAGGCACCCTTACTGTGTTCTGAAGGCTCACTGGAGGAAGATTTCAAATCCACACCTATGTAGAAATATTTCATGTGTACTAACAAACATTTTGTGTTTATTTCATAGATTGCTTTTCTCCATTTCAACTATCTTTTCTTGCCAGTGTTTGTGAGGTACGCAAATTAGGGAATCAGGAGTTAATGAATGTCAGGTTTGGCTGAGCTTATTTCATTTGCAAGATGGTTAGCAGTGTGCAAACTCAGGCTAGTAGCCAACTTAGGAAGCAGTCAGAGCACCTGCAGGCAGGGTGTCTGAAAAAATATAAAGGTCAAAAAGGATACATTATTGTAATTTTTGCTTTCTATGGCCCAATGCCGCTAAGTGACATTGCATGGCAGTTATCAAGGTTCCCCAATACCTACAGCCATCAAACACCTGTAGACAGGATACAGACAATCATTCAAAATGGATACTTTCAATTAATTCTGTTGGGCACAGGGAAAATATGCTAAGCAGTATTGCATAGCAGTTAACACAGAGAACTTAAAGAATGAGTATGGAATTATTGAACTGCTACATAGCTAGTCCTCTGGTAGCAGATGTAATAGTAGGGCTGGAATGCAGATGATCCTGTGTTCTAGTACAGGGTGTGCAACCTATTTTTACATTGTAACAGTGCAGTTTATAATGGCTATACAATCTATTTGGCTCCCAATACAAGTCCCAGGCTTGGAGTAGTTTGTCTCAGGCTGTATCTGGTGCTACTGGCATCCCACACACAGGAGAACAGTGTAGGCATCATGTTAATGACCTACAGAGGCTCAAAATAGATACCCTTAATCAGCACTTGAATAAATTTCAAACTGTTGACATCACCCAGCTGAGTAAGTATGATAACAGAGAGTATTTGTAATACATAGAAAGATAAATATAGTCAACACTGGTATCCATAATGTTCTTCTCTTCTTTTCTGTTCTTTCCACAGCTAATGCTAAAAAAGAGTTCAATAGACAGGGTCACACTGATCAAATGGAGAGACTGATAGAAGCAAGTGGTATGTATGCAGCATAAGAGAAGTAGTATTGTAGCTTTAAAAGTTAAAAAGATAGATTTTTTTTTACAGTTGCAACAAATTGATCATGCATATCCTAACTGTAAAAATAAGTATGCATGCATTAGTCTATACCACAAGCCAACTTTAGGAGTCAAGTATAAGACTGTAGTCCAAAGTTGTGGGTTTCAAGGGTAACAACTATACAATACTGCATTTCTTAAATAATATTACATTAACTTAAACTATATACAAGTGGAATAAATGGCCTGCTGTTAACTGTAATCTGTAAAACTGGACAAAGCATATGTGCAATAGATGTACATTTCAAGGATTATTTTCAGCAATCTGTAGTTATAGTGTGTAGTTGTTAGGATGTATACTTAAATGTAATACTTCAGATAAAATAGTTGTATAGTTGTGTTAATGCAGTGTATGTCACATATGATGGTACTCATTTTATCTCTTTTTTTCTCTCACACCAACCCTTAATTCTCATTTTTTTATTTTCTATTATGTCATCAAAATGTCCCCATGTCATCCATCTGTACTAATCACTGAATGCTTCACAGCACAGCAAGGTACACTAGCCCCAATAGAGCAACCTGCCGACATTCCACTAGCTCCAGTACCAATGCCCAACACATCTGTGACCCAACCTGGCAACACTACTTCTGTTGCCCCTACACTACCTGCATCCTGAGGTAGTACTCCCCTGGCAGGTAGTGCTGTGGAACCCTCTGGGAGCAGTGGTGGAGGTGGGGATTTCATCACTAGCCAATAGATACCAGGGTTGGTTGTGTTGTGCACTGCACCATTGGTGTATGCCTACGCCAGATGGAGAGGCTGTTGCCACTCATGGTACATAAGAGGCAGAGACAGCAAGCACTCCAGGCAGCAGTACAGTAAGGGGACAGTGATGAGAAGCCAGTGGGCGAGGACTAGATTCTCAATGTATGCATGTTTGATGGGCATGAGCCTGTGTTGTCCTCTTGCTCACCCCAATCATGTTTACCCCAAGCTTTTGTGTCCCTCATCATCCCTGTCTCTTGTCTTGTTTACCTTATTTTTGCATTTGCTTCCTCACTTACCCAACTTACCTGACCCATAAATATCTATGTCCATTACCCAGCATTCCTCTCTTGCAGAATAAAAAAAATGGGCATCTTTCCCACAAAAACATATCGTCCCATGCATAGCTCTGCATTTCACACGTCTTCTTGGTACCCTTGATTCAGTCCTTTTGTCTATACAATATGATTATGTTGTTGTCACCCCTCTATCTGCAGGTGACAGTACAAATTCAGCTAACATTCTGCACATTTTCACTGTTGAAGAAATAGATAGTTTTGGTTCTTTCCTCACTCCCTCCAGTGCATTTCTGAATTGATTTCCCTTTGTTCGTCCCCCTGCTTGGTCCCCATTTTACCACTTTCCTATTTACCCCATTTTAACACCTATAATCTGGTCAAAAAAATAGAATCACAAACAACACACATTAGTACCAGAAAAAGCAATGGATTACTTCATATTTTGGCCTCTGTGTTTGCACACAGCTTGGCATTTTGCACCAATGCTAAACGACAGTGAGTGGTCATACCATGCTGTGGTTACCTCTGAGCAATGCCACTTAACTCTGCTGTGCTATGCCAACACACAGCAAAACATGTGCTATAAAGAATTAATTATCACTGTTTAAAAGTATTAGATACAACTAGATTCAAACTCAGTATCATCTGGGTTCAAAAGGAAATATGTCAATGCATTTATACCTACTGCAACAGAGTCAGCTATGTAAGAGGTGTGTTTCATACACTCAATAGTAACTCTCAGAATTTTAGTAATGAGGCTCATGTTTGTGCATTGCTTAACTACATACAAATAGGGAAAGTAATGAAAATACATATGTTGCATGCACAAACAATTTGCCAACCATCAAGCAACCCACTGCTCACTGCTGTGCTATGCAAAGTCACGGTAAACTACTGTTGTTTACTGTCCATTTGCGATTTATGCCATGAAACTACACATGGAAACAAACTGAAGGCCCTATTTAACAACATCTCAGATATTTATAATGCAGCCATGTGTTGCCTCCCTCCATGCACCGCAATCCTGGTGTCTCAGTATTTGTTCGCAAATATATCAACTATACTACATAAATTAAATAACAACTGTTGTGTGATATGCAATGCATGTCAGCCTGTTAACATGCAGAACTAGAACTATCTTCACAGTTGAACAAGCCTACATATCCGTCAAGTGACCCTGGGAACTATTGACCCATAAGGCTAACCAGTCTTATCTGCAAGGCTATGGAAAGAAGCATCATGGACCTTATCCACAAGGACATATGTGACCTTCAAGCCTCCTGATGTTGGTTTTGTCAATAGTAGATCTTGCTTATTAAACCAAGTGGACTTCTGTGAGAATGTCACCAAAGCCCTGGATGAGGGAAAACAATACATGCAGCCTATTCTGATTTAGCCAAGGACTTTGACGCAATCCCCCATTTAGGCATCATAGAGAAACTCTCCCATATGGGGATTAACCTATACATTATTAGATGGGTAGCCATCTGACTCACTGACAGAATGCAGACTGTCAAAGCTGGGGAGTCCACCACCACCAGGAAACCAGTTACCAGTGGGGTACCACATTGATCTGTGCTGAGACCTCTCTTGTTTGGAAACTATTTCTCTGAAATACAGAAGAAGGTAGATAGCCTGTGGATTACGAAGTTTGCAGATGACTGTAAACTGGGCACAATCATAGAGTTCCTCATCAATGTTAACATATTACAGAAAGGGCTGACACAAACAAATGATTAGTGATGGTTAAGCTCATGGACTGAAACTTAACACAAACAAATGCCTCATTGCCCATTTTAGTAAATAAGTAGCCCTTGCTAATTATGATAGACATAGCACCCCTCTAAGATCAAGCTCAGTGGTGTGAGACTTGGGAACACAGATTGATAGCAAACTAAACTTTGATCACCATGTTTCCATAGTGGTAAGAAAAGCGTTCTATATTGTGCACCTCATAAATAAGGCCATCACATTCAAGACCAGGGAGGTAATAGCTCCTCTGCACTCTGCCCTTATCAGACCATTAGTTGAGTACACTGCTCCCTTCTGTATGTACCTCACCAGACACCTGCAGCGACTGCACAGACCACATAGATTTTGATCAAGATAATCCAGGGGCTTCAAAACATGACATGCATGGACAGTCTGAAAGTCCTGTCACTGTACTCAGTTTCATACAGGCTGGTGAGAGGTGACCTGTGCCTGGCCTACAGAGCAGTCTCAGACCTTATCCTAGTGGAAATGGTGTACATTTTGCATATCAAATGTGAGAAGAATAACTTGCTCCAGGGATCTCAACCTAGCCTATGACATAAACAAAGCATGCTGGACAGACAGATATATCTCCCAGTGATTGCTGCTCATCTGGAATAGGCTCCTAATTCAAGTGAAGTACAGCTCCTCAATGACCCTATTTAAGTTCAACCTTGACAACTTAATGGGTGACTATTAATTCACCATGGGGGTGGCACCTATGTCCTTTATGGACAGGGGCAGTCGGTGCTGATCACAAAATCGCTCTGATAACAATGACCATCTAACTATGGTTAATAAGGGAACTCAGAATTTTACATGGCTAGGGCCCTAGAGCCATTAGGCTAGTAACACCTATGAATCCATAAACCTATGTGCCTATGCAGGCCTCCCAACATCTTTTCTCCTGCATCCACTGCTGATATCATCCACTATAAGTTGTCCTGCAGCCTCATAAAAGTCAGACTTGTGCTATGGCACTTGCATAAAATACTGACCTCTGTAGTCTGTATACTTAGATAGGTAGGAGGTTCTGTTCTCACTACAGTAAACTGTGGGTGAATGGGTGGGTGGGTGTGTCTGAGCATGTGTCTATCAAGCCAGAAGATCATAAGTGTGTATCCTATAGTTACTACTCCAATCCCATGGATTTATAGCATTTTGACACTTGAACATGCCTACACACCCATTTCATGCAGGGCCTCCCAACATCTTCTCTCCAACATTTATTGCTGATGTCATCCACTGTAAGTTGTCCAGCAGCCATGTGAAAGTCAGACTTGTGTCATGATGCTTAAGTAAAGTACTGAGCTCTGTATTCTGCATATTTAAGTAGACAGGGCGTTCTGTTCTCACTGCAGTCAACAGTGAGTGTGTGTGTGTGTGTGTGTGTGTGTGTGTGTGTGTGTGTGTGTGTGTGTGTGTGTGTGTCTATCTAGCCAGAAGACCTTAAATGTGTATCCTACAGTTATCACTCCAAATCCATGAAGTGACAGAATTTTGACAGTTGCACATTTCTACAAATCCATTTCATGCAGGCCTCCCAACATCTTCTCTACAACATCCACTGCTGGTTTCATCCACTATAAGTTGTCCTGCAGTCTTGTTTACTGGTCATAGATTCAGAGGAGGTTACTAGGCTAGCGGCCCTAGAGCCTTTACAGTTCTAGCCATGTGATGCAAGTGATCCAAGTATCCCCATTTTTTTCTTTTTGGGTAGTTTGCAGAACAAATTTATGAAAAGAGTGGGACTGTGATCAACACCAGCTACCATGTCCACGAAGGACATGGGTGCCTCTGAGGGGTCAATTAGCAGTCGCCATTCCAATTATCTAGGTAGAATTTGAATAGGGTCAGTGAGGAGCTCAGTTTAACTTGAATAGGAAATCTATTCCAGAAAAGCGGCAGTCTCTGGGAGACATATTTGTCTCTTCCACATGTTCTGTTAATGTCACAAGCTAAGTTGAGATCCCTAGATTGAGTTATTATTGTGCCATTTGACTTGTGGATATGCAGCATTTCCAGTAGGGATCTGAATATGGTGGTGTGACTTGTGATGTACACAACATAGACTTTCAATACCAGTATAGACACTTGGTGGTCGAAGCTCAGATTGCTATCTATGTATGTTCCCAGGCCTTGCATCACTGGGTTTCAGCTTAGCTGGACTGTTTTCAATGCTGTAATTAACAGGGAGTTCCACTTTGCAGAAGGACAAAATAAAGATACATTTTTGCATTTATGTGCAGACCACATGGCTTTGTCACCAATCATTTGTCTGTTTTAGCTCCTCCTGTAGTATGTTATCATCACAGGTGGACTCAATGATTGCACCCAGTATGCAAGAATCAGCAAATGTGGTAATCTAAAGTCCAAATAGTTTAGCCTGAATTGTCAAGTAATAGATTCCAAACAATAAATGGCCAAGCACAGATCCCTGGGGTACACTAATGGTGACAGCTCTACTGATACCAGTTGATTCCCCAATTTTTACAGTATGTGTTTTGTTTGTAAGCCAATTGGTTACCCATCTAGTAAAATCAGGGTTTATCCCCACCTGGGAGAGTTTCTCAATGCTACCTGCATGTGGGATTGTGTCCAAACCCTAGGCCGGATCGGGATACGCATTATACACTGTCTTACCTTCATTCAGGCCTATGACACAATATCAGTGGGCTGTGACAACACCACAGATCACCTATAGCATGACTCAGCACATACACCTTCCTGATATGGTTGAATACACACTTCAACAC
Organism: Protopterus annectens; assembly: GCF_019279795.1. NCBI lineage: Eukaryota > Metazoa > Chordata > Ceratodontiformes > Protopteridae > Protopterus > Protopterus annectens. The sequence continues at coordinate 1,482,798,851 of NC_056737.1, forward strand.
ACCCTCCAAACAAACTATGTTCCTGTAGAAAAGTGTACATCAACATGCATTCATCTGATGCATGCATATATAGACACATCCTGACTCTCCTTATCTGTGAAGTAGACCAACATGGCATCATGGACCTTTTTTAAATGGACACTAGTAATATCCCAGCTGTGTGCAACAAACCTGTGTGAGTTGTTAATGCTACATCATGTCTGTTACATCTGTTAGATGTCCTTAAAAAGGTCATCAAGGGCATGCCTTATGAGACCACTATCATCCTTTTGAACTTGACTAGCCCAAGGCATTTGACACAAATCCACAGCGAGGTATTCACTCCACACTGTCAGATATAGCCATAACTACCTATATCACCATGTGAGGAGACCAGTGTACCACATATATGGTAAAATATAAAGAAAATGTGTGAGGTGACCTATATCTCAAGTCCAGTCATCATGTTCATACATCAGGGCTGTCTGCAAGCCCATTCCTGTCCATTACTTAAGTCACACACATCACGAATGACATACCCATCTTGTGTCCAAATAGCTAACTGAAGGACTACAGACTGTAGGCAATCATTGACTCCTACTGTGATATTAGTATAATGCAGACAATATCAACACACACCAAGGACGGCTGCCACAGACATGAGAAAACCTGCAATGACATGAAAACACGGGCGGATTTGTTACATCAGGAAAACAAACACACAACCCAAGTATGATGTAGACATCACACCCTATAATCAGACCAATAGGTATGTGACTCGTGTCTTGGGGTAGATAGTATGTGGAATGTCCACCAGCATGTGGCTACAGTGCTGACTACTCCCTTGTATGTAACATAACTACTGAGTATGTGAAGGTCATCCACATCACAGGTCATAATACCTCAGTAGCTCACAGCCATCATCACACCAGTAACTGAGAACAATGCACCCTTCTTCATGTACTTCCTTATACACTTTCCAGTGATGTGTAAGGAAGTGCACCACCTTTGCCACAGTGACCTGTCACACATCTTATTGGCCATACTTAGGTATTCTTTTTGAAGCAATAAATATTACTGTCTAATGGTGTGGAACCCCCATCAAGTTGTTAGATCAGATGCTTGTGTGATACCCGTTTCGATGATGTACACAGTACATACATAGCTGTTTGACAATATTGGTGGCATGGGTAACATTCATGACAGTGTGGACTGTCTTTTATATATATATATATATATATATATATATATATATATATATATAAACATGCACAATAGACAATAGTCAACTATGTATTGATCATAATGTCACATATATGTATAGCAATGCCCCTCCTAACACCTCCAGCAGATGCAACAGTGTCAGGGCAGTGTGCATGATTACTTTCATAGAGTGTGGACATGTCATAATAGTTATACAAGTGTGTCTTGACAGAACCATCTCCGATCACTCTAAATCACATATGTTATGTCAGATACATGTAATTACTGGTGGCATTATTCTGATATTGTCCATGATTGTACATGATTCTTTTACTATTGTCCATGAGCCTTTACCTGTGTCCCACTTGCTGGAGACCTCTGAAGGGATCACATGGATATTCAGGGGAATCACATTGCACAGCTTCACAATATGCACCCTATCCCAAGTGTATATAACATCCCTGATGTCCTCTGCATTGTTCATGTAAGGATGCTTGTCTCACACAGACATCTTCCCCATGTTATGTCACTTTGTGTGACAGTCACATGATACACATTTTCATTGTGCAGTCCGTACTTTACCCTATCACATAATGCACATTTTCACTGTGCAGTCTGTCCTGTACCATATTGCTAAGTGATTGGTGTTTCTGCTACAACCATCTTCCAATGCCATGCCCTCATCTGCTGTACATTAGGTTGTTTCACCTGTCCTCTTTCCCTGTGTTCATTCCTACAATTCACCTGTGTGTCCCTATTCAATACACTTCCCCTGAGTGTTTATTTTACATGGAAATCCATGTAGCCTTACAGATCATTTACACAACTTTGATGCAGACTGCCTGGAATGGGATTTCATGATGCTCTTCACTGTATAC
>NC_056737.1:1482801410-1482827092 GCF_019279795.1 Protopterus annectens
TCATTGTTGGTTACATATGTATACTGATATGGGCGGACCACATCACACATGTGGGATCATTGTTGGTACATGTGTACTCTGCACGACTGGTGTACACCTCTATACAGACCTGTGGACATATGTCACATGCTGTTGTTGGACCATGAGGCATACTGCTGCACCACTGACATGGTGATGGCATGACAGCTACAGTGTTCACTGCAGTGTGTACATGTTTGACCTGCACCCGTGACGCCTGTGATGTCATCTGTGTGTGTACGGGTAACTGCATGTGTGACCACCCTGTGCGTGTGGACGGGTTTACCTGCCCATGACCTGCGGTGTGAACACACCGTCTGCATGGCAGATGGCGCATAGCACATGCTAAGTGTGTGAGCATGCCCGGTTTGCTGTTGTGTAGGTGGACACGTATGAAGTTCCACACTCTGCCCTTTCATGCTCACACTCCATGTGTATGCATGTCTGCACTCTGCAAATGCTAAGTGTGTGAGCATGCCCAGTAAGCAGTTGTGTGGATGGACACACAGTACAGTGCACACCGCGCCCGTCTGTGATTATACCCCGTATGCATGTATGTTCCCCCTTTGCAACCGCTAGGTGTGTCAGCATGCCCGGTTTGCTGTTGTGTAGGTGGACACACACGACGTTCCACACTCTGCACTTTCATGATTCAACCCCATGTGTATGCATGTCTGCACTCTGCAAATACTAAGTGTGTGAGCATGCCCAGTAAGCAGTTGTGTGGATGGACACACAGTACAGTGCACACCGCGCCCGTCTGTGATTATACCCCGTGTGCATGTATGTTCCCCCTTTGCAACTGCTAGGCGTGTCAGCATGCCTGGTTTGCTGTTGTGTAGGTGGACACACACGACGTTCCACACTCTGCACTTTCATGATTCAACCCCATGTGTATGCATGTCTGCACTCTGCAAATGCTAAGTGTGTGAGCATGCCCAGTAAGCAGTTGTGTGGATGGACACACAGTACAGTGCACACTGCGCCCGTCTGTGATTATACCCCGTGTGCATGTATGTTCCCCCTTTGCAACCGCCAAGTGTGTGAGCATGCCCGGGTTGCTGTTGTGTAGGTGGACACACACGACGTTCCACACTCTGCCCTTTCATGATTCAACCCCATGTGTATGCATGTCTGCACTCTGCAAATGCTATGTGTGAGCATGCCCAGTAAGCATTTGTGTAGATGGACACACAGTACAGTGCACACTAAGCCCTTCTGTGAAGTATACCCCGTGTGCATGTATGTTTCCCCTTTGTGACCGCTAGGTGTGTGGGCATGCCCAGTACGCCATGCGTGGAGACACAGTACAGTCGGCACCGATGTCTGATACTAGGCTTGTAGCCATGGCCAATGACATCCTGCATAGCCATGGTGGCCGTCCAGGCAAGTTATATGTAGTTGCTATGCCACAATGGCTGCCTACATCATGCACGCCGCTTGCTCTCTCATAGGGTGTACTGTCTGTGGTGCATCCCGTACCCATGTCATGATGTTGTGCTCCGTAGTTAGTTAGTATTCCTGAGGGCAGCACTGCCGTGTTACTGTACGCCCAACTTGGGATAGCAACATGCTGTGTGACTGCGCACTCTGTCTTCATTCCCTCTTGGCTGCCTTGCCTCTGCAGATGATATCACCCACCTAGGAGTATGCCTCTTGACAGTGCTGTGCTCAGTAATCTCGGTAGCGCATTCTGTAAATGCATCATGCTGTAGTGTGTTCATGTAGGTAGGCATAGGTTCAATTCCCGGCCCTTCCCTGTGTGTGTGTGTGTGTGTGTGTGTGTGTGTGTGTGTGTGTGTGTGTGTGTGTGTGTGTGTGTGTGTGTGTGTTTCCAGCTGTCTCTGGGGATAGTAATGCTTTTAGACGCTTCACAACACATACCTTGGCTATCAGCGTCTATTCCTTTATGGATGATGTCACCCGCCTAGAAGTATGCCTCTGACAGAGCTGTGCTCAGTAATCTCGGTAGCGTGTTCTGTAAATGCATCATGCTGTAGTGTGTTCATGTAGGTAGGCGTAGGTTCAACTCCCGGCCCTTCCCCGTGTGTGTGTGTGTGTGTGTGTGTGTGTGTGTGTGTGTGTTGTGTCTGTGTGTGTGTGTGTCCTTCTAGCTGTCTCTGGGGATAGTAATGCTTTTAGACGCTTCACAACACATACCTTGGCTATCAGCGTCAATTCCTTTATGGATGATGTCACCCGCCTAGAAGTATGCCTCTTGCTGTGCTCAGTAATCTCGGTAGTGAGTTCTGTAAATGCATCATGCTGTAGTGTGTTCATGTAGGTAGGCGTAGGTTCAACTCCTGGCCCTTCCCCGTGTGTGTGTGTGTGTGTGTGTGTGTGTGTGTGTGTGTGTGTGTGCGTGTGTGTGTGTTTGTGTGTTTCCAGCTGTCTCTGGGGATAGCAATGCTTTTAGAGGCTTCACAACACATACCTTGGCTATCAGCGTCTATTCCTTTACGGATGATGTCACCCACCTAGAAGTATGCCTCTGACAGTGCTGTTCTCAGTAATCTCAGTAGCGCATTCTGTAAATGCATCATGCTGTAGTGTGTTCATGTAGGTAGGCGTAGGTTCAACTCCCGGCCCTTCCTTGTGTGTGTGTGTGTGTTTCCAGCTGTCTCTGGGGATAGTAATGCTTTTAGACGCTTCACAACACATACCTTGGCTATCAGCGTCTATTCCTTTACGGATGATGTCACCCACCTAGAAGTATGCCTCTGACAGTGCTGTGCTCAGTAATCTCGGTAGCGCGTTCTGTAAATGCATCATGCTGTAGTGTGTTCATGCAAGTAGGCGTAGGTTCAATTCCCGGCCCTTCCCCGTGTGTGTGTGTGTGTGTGTCTGTGTGTGTGCTTCCAGCTGTCTCTGGGGATAGTAATGCTTTTAGACGCTTCACAACACATACCTTGGCTATCAGCGTCTATTCCTTTACGGATGATGTCACCCACCTAGAAGTATGCCTCTGACAGAGCTGTGCTCAGTAAGCTCGGTAACGCATTCTGTAAATGCATCATGCTGTAGTGTGTTCATGTAGGTAGGCGTAGGTTCAACTCCTGGCCCTTCCCCGTGTGTGTGTGTGTGTGTGTGTGTGTGTGTGTGTGTGTGTGTGTGTGTGTGTGTGTGTGTGTGTGTGTGTGTTTCCAGCTGCCTCTGGGGATAGTAATGCTTTTAGACGCTTCACAACACATACCTTGGCTATCACCGTCTATTCCTTTACGGATGACGTCACCCGCCTAGAAGTATGCCTCTGACAGTGCTGTGCTCAGTAAGCTCGGTAGCGCGTTCTGTAAATGCATCATGCTGTAGTGTGTTTATGTAGGTAGGCATAGGTTCAACTTTCGGCCCTTCCCCATGTGTGTGTGTGTGTGTGTGTGTGTGTGTGTTTCCAGCTGCCTCTGGAGATAGTAATGCTTTTAGATGCTTCACTACACATACATTTGCTATCGGTGTCTATTCCTTTGTGGATGATGTCACCCACCTAGATGTATGCCTCTGACAGTGCTGTGTTCAGTGCTCCGAGTAGCGGCCGTACCTGTGTCATACTGTCGTGCGGTTGGGTAGGTAGGGGTAAGGTCAATTCCCATGCCTGCCAGCTGTGTATGTGTCTGTGTCTATGCTCCCAGCCGCATGGGTTCATAGGTTATGGTTTTAGACGCTCCGCAGCACACATATATCCTGCTGACATCTCTGTGTTTGCGGATGTTGAGACGCAGCTAGTGGACTGCCTGTGTGCCTGCTGTGGTTAGCGACCTCCGTAGTGTGTTCTCCACGTGCGTCCTGCTGTGGTGTGATAGGGTAGTGATGTGTAGGTTCCACTATCGGCCTTGTCACATGTGTCTGTCTGTATCTCTCTCGATGTATATAGACATACATATGTTATGCCCATAGCGCTGCTCTTGCATGGACAGCTGTCTGTCCCATGTATCGCATATTTGCACGGCTGACACATAGAAATGTGATACGATGCATATCCAAACGTTGTCCATGCAACGTCCGTGTTCCGGGAGGTGTTGCACGCCCTAGAGACATCTGCCATATATCTTGGCAGACCGCTATCCTTGCTGTACTGTCACTGTACTCGTACACGCCATAGACCTTGTGTATCATTGCCTGTTTATGGTGTGTGTATGTCTATCTGAGCTGTGTGCATGGTCGTGTGTATGTCCCACTATAATCGTCTGTGCAGGTGTCGCCACTATGGGTAATCTATGTAGACAGCTGTTTCATGTGCATTTCAGCACATACCTGCAGACAGTGCTACCCCTCCTACAGCAGCACATTCCATCATCTTGCAGTGGATACTAGTGTTTCCACACACATGTATCTATGTCTGTTCATAACACTCCACCTCAGGGAGCGTATATCTGGACACGGCCTTATGTGATAGTGTGACACTCGGGGCCAGTCATGTCATGTTGCTCTTAGAAACATTGGTAGTGGGCACAGTGATATGTTTTGCATGCGTCTGGCATTTCTGTCTGGTTTGGTGTCTTCCTCGCATGTTTGTCGTTGCTTCCTGTCATCAGTTATCATGAGTGCGCCGGACTGTTACTGTTACTTGGAACACAGCGAACATATGAGGCAGACTTCTACACAGTCTGCATACATCTGTGCAGTTGCAGGATATGTGTCTAATACAACATACCTACTGTCCGCCTACAATACACACACAGTGTGTGGCGGCATAACAGACCACATGACATTACTTTGTATTTGCACGGCACACCCACGCAGACAGTTGTATTCCTCACACAGGTCTACATCTGCTTATCCACACTACTTGTTCTTTCCTGTACCATATGTGTAAGGCTATATTTGCGCTTCCCGTCAATGGCGGGGTTCACGTACGACTATGGGGGCCTGGTAATTGTTATGTTGACACTTCATGGCACCCTGGGGGACACTTCACTTTTGTGTCTGATTACCTTCCACATTGACCTTCGTGGGGCATATGTTGTCATTCACAATTACCGGGGTAGGACATATACATGTTTGCACATTTGTCCTGCTGTCTTTCTTCCCACCTGTCCGCCTAGTATCACCGGTTCAGTACATGCATTCTGGACAGGTAGATCCTTCATACCCTGACCTGTTGTCATTATGTGTACATGCCCTGATGTTCGGCTATTGCCCTTGTTACGTTTCACATAGTGCTGTGCCTTTCTAGCTGATTGCTGCCTAGGCATTCCGGACTGTGCGGTGGGTGATAGGGAGCGCTATTTCCATTGCATAATTACTGACACTCATAACATCCGTATTCATGGCTACACCAGCATACCTCTCAAGTGTACCTTGTTACGGGGGACGTACCTCATTTGGGGTCTTAAACGGGTCCTGCTCCTCGAAATTCCACAAAGTTCCACATTGAAAGGGTCTGTTACACATTCAGTGTTAGGAATGTTTTAGGTGAAATCCATGGTAAGTTGACATTAATCATATTAATTCATTAAAGGATCTTCATTATACGTGCGAACAGTGTATTTTAACCATCCTATGACCTTCCTAGTTGAAGTTGTAAATAAGTCATTAGTATGTGTTCCACATTTTGCCCATTTGTTCCACATTATGGGGGCGAGTGTTCCTCATGTTGGTGATGGAAGGTTGAGAGCTATGTACGCCAGTATTCGCACAACGGTCTGACTTTGTATGGGGTATTTCTAATGTAGTCCCTATCTGTATTTCCTGTGCTATGCCTTACTGCAGCTGTGTTATTCTGACAGATTTCCAGTTATGGGTGCCATCTTGGTCGTACGCATGTCCATCCATGGGGATCGCCTAAAGGACACTGATATAGGGCTGTACATATTTCACACCTGCTTTCCGCATTATCCGGTGGATGCTTTGCACCATTAGTGGGGATTAAGGCATGTGCTATACCCACATCCTCCCACGGGCGGCCTACGGATTCTCTGCCAAACAACACCTAGGCCCATTTCTGCATACCCAGGTCCCCATGCCTGCAATCCTCGACGGTACACATTACACATGGTTAATGTGTGCGGTACTGGGATGTGGACGCACTTCTATGGACTCGCCACTCTGGGGATATCTGTCCATATGTCCTGCATTTCATGGACACATGTGTCATCAACCTTGAACAAGCATTTAGTGCATGTATAGCTGTTCTGTAGTTGTGGCTGTCACTTCTTTTGCGTCAATCGCAGCAGGGGTTGCGAATGGTGCAATTTTTGTAGTCCTACAATGGACACCAGTGTGCATGTGTAAAGTGTAGAACTTGCTGGACTGTCACCTTCTGGCCAGTGGTTTTGACTGCGGCTGTATGTTCCCCATTCGCGGACGTCTGTTTGACTACCAATATTATCTATTACTTGGCATATTTATATCCATGTGTCATATATATGGGACGTTGGTCTGTTGTGTGTACATATATACATGTAAACCCCTCGTTTCATACCTTGCTTTGTTACTGTCTGTGGATTACCTGTGTACACACATATATAACCATACCATACCTTTCCACTGTACAGGTTCTGGCAGAGTGTACGGATGGTTGGCCCTTTATCTTAGGTGTGTGTTCCATTGACCTGTGTCTATCTGGAAATTTGCTGGCATTTCCTGTGAGACTTACTTGATTCTATACAGACCTGATTCTATAATTATGACGTGCTTCAACTGACTACATTTTTCTTTGTCTTCTGGAATCTTTATGTAACCAGTCCTTTTTGGACACTTTCTATTGTTGTTCATTTTTGTTTACATATATGACTGCTTTGGTATGTTGTGCTATTATTGTGTGTGGAGCATTTCTCCCCGGGCCTCTACTGACACTGGACATGTATACAGCTAGCCTAGCCCGGTCAACAAATGTAAACCAACATAAACGTACATAAACGTAGGGTGGCACCTTCTGACAAGTAGGTCGGGTTACAGATGCATACCCTTCGTCGATCCCTGCTACTAACACACCCGTTATTCTATCCACATTCTATGTTTGTCTTATCACATATCATGTGTTTCTCACTATTTGTACCAGTACTTTGCATGGCATTGTCCGGTTCCATACTTTCAGAGGCTGACAGTTTTGAGACATGTATAACTAACGTGAGGGACACAGCATTAACTTACCCTGCTGTGAGCGGATCACACACGCACAGGCGCACTTGCATTTCCTAATTGTGGGTTACGCGCAGGCGCACATGCATATCCGTATTCTGGGTTACATATGTTTACTGAGTCTGTGTGATTACGTGGCCTGTAGTAGTTGGGACTGTTCCAGTAACATATCTCTGATCCGGTTAACGGACATGTGCGGAACACACTTTCACCTTTACACATGTAACTGTCTTTGCGGCACAGACGCATTACTTACACGTTCACATTTATATGTTCTATAGTCGTAATTCAAACGGGACTGCATTCACATTGGCCGGTTGCTGTGAGCACTACACGTTTGCTGTTCTGTCTCATTTATATGCATACCCATGGTACATAGCTACATTAACATATTCCCCCCCCGCACTCACTTATGTCACAGGCATCCATTCTCCTGCTGGGAAAAGTGCGGTACTACATGTTACACATTCCCTATTCCCTACTGCTCATGACCCAGGTTGCATATGGCGTGACCGCAGGGATATTCAGATCACAGGGGCTTATAGCCCCAACGCATACAGGTCTTTGATTGTCAGGGTGTTCCTGTGGTGCTCTGGGTTTGGTCTTGTCCGCCTAGTGTACGGAACTGCCCTGACCATGTACGAATGTCAGACAAGGCACATGGGCACGGTTTGTCCATGTCTATTATACCATAACCACCCCCAATATTCCTAACCGTGCACGCTGATTGGCCAGCGTGCCCTTTGTAGATCGGGTTATAGTAATGGCACGGTCCGTCGCCGGACCTATTTCCATTAGTATACCTCGGTATTTATAACCTGTCTCGCTATGTTACATGGGTTTAACATAGCGTGACAGCTTTAACTGAGCCACGGTGATGTCCGTTGCTTACTTTGTGCCAGTCTCTCTCTGCTACACACATTTAACATAGCGGGACAGGTTGTACAACACAGCAACGTGGACACCAAGCTCTCCGTTGCTGTTTTGTATTGATTTGCTATGTTGACTGTGTTTTACATAGCGAGACAGTTTTGACATTAGCAACGGACATCTCGCGCAGTACGTCAGCACTGCCGTGGATGCCAGACATCTGCGGACGGGCAGCAGACAGGCATTATGCTGTGCCATTATGTCTGGGGATTAATAGTTTATTTTCCTAGTTCATATGGCATAATAGCAATAACCCACGTCTGGGTGTGGGTACTGCTGTATTTACCCACGGTGGCCTTTGTTTGGTCCCTCGGGCATCGCCCTCGGGACCGCACCACATCTACCGTGGGTATATCCAGCATTACCCACACCCATGCGTGGGTTATTGCTATGATATTCATTCCGTATGTACAGACACGAGTGTTTGGGCAACCAACAATAGCTTCTGCTATTGCCATACAATGCTGTGGGTGGTGCCGGTTATCATACATATGCCATGTTCTGCGTTTTTCCCATTCACACTTGTCTATCCCCTGTCCTCATTCATATGTGGATATTTATGTGGCACATGACTGAACTATGTATTACCTGCAGGTATGCTGTCTACCGTGCACATATGTGATGGTTGGTTACAGTGTATCTGTGTACCTACCTCTGTGATACTGGGGACTACCACACATCCTTCGCAGCATTACATGCGTATGTACATACTATTATTTGGTGGCCTGTGGAAGGTTGTCGGAGCACCGGTTACATGTGTCCCTATTTGTGCACGCATCGTGTTGGTCTTTCTCCGGCCTTTGTTGTTATCATGGGTTGGATGGTGGTGTTGGTGTGTGTTTGGATTGTATTTATACTGCTGATACGTCAGTGGGCGGTGGGGTTGGCACGTGTTCCTCTTTGCAGGGGGCCCCATTATGGACATATGTGCCCTGCGTCGACACTTGACACGTGCCATATGTCCTGTGACATTGACACAGTCGTGTATGTCTTCCTGCATTACTACTTGCGTGTTACAGGCATTTTGTATCTGGTATGCATGACTATTATGTTGGATAGCTTAGGCTATTCCCATGCTATGACATAACCATTCATCCGGGCATATACGTGTTATTCTATCCTTTGCATTGGCCGTGGGTGTTTTGCCATACGGAACAACACATATCTACGAGTGATGTCCCACCTTGACATTCTGTGCATGTGGCAGCCCTGCTGGGGTGACCTGCTTGGTGGACGGCTGTTCCGCCCTGTGTATTGTGTTTGACATGTCTGCATAGCTAATCATCGGTACAGTGGCTGCACATACTGCTTTGTCCAGATGTGTCCAGTTATGGACACCGTGGCGTGTGAACACCTGTGGGGTTTCAACAGGTCCGTAACCACATGCGGCATGTACACATTCTGCCGACACATTCACATGCAGCCATTGGGATATCAGTACCTGGGATGGGATGTTGACATGTGGGGTACATATTTGCACGCGTGTCGCTGCCTAGGACAATACTTCCTACTACATCTGGGGTATACCCGCTGTGTGTAGGTGTGCAGCTGCGCAAGGCGGCTAGCTGGATTGGGTGGACAGTCGGACATGGGTGCGGGTTACGTGCTATAACGGGGTTGTTGTGTATTACATTTGCATGCATGGGTTCTGCTTCTGGATATTCCGATTCGGCATACGCCATCCTATGTGTATGTGGCAGATGCGTTGCTGTGTCTAGCACATTTTACTATACACGTTTGTCTGTGTTTGGGATATCTTGTTTCTTTCTGGTTGTTATATGGCCACGACTGCCCAGCTGTGTACTCTCACTACCACTGTGGGACTGCTGGTGACCATGCCCATGGGGCAAGCCGTGTGTAGTTGCGGCGCGCTGACATGATGCAGTACACCTCCAATGGGTATGCCTGCTGACAGTGCATTGCGTGATGGACACGGTATTCCGAGTATCCTTTGTTCCATGGATGGGAACATTTTGTACTTCGTGGATTTATGTTTGGTTCTCCATTTTGTGTGGACGGGTACTATGCTGCATACTCTGCATACGTTTCATTTTCCACGGACACTGGTTGGTGCGGTTACTATTGCAGGCGGCCTGTGACAGTCAGCACTTTAGGTTGCTCATCGCCTGCCGGCTTGGCCACGCCTATGGGTGCATCCTACTTGGGCTCCCTGGACTCGTGCATGTGCCCTATGCACGTGGTTGTGGTTGTGGCGCACACTCATTACTATGCATGTGATGCTGCTACGCCAGTTATACGCTGCACGGCCGGCGCAAGCCTTACGCCGGCCTTGCGCCGAGCTTCATGAATCCGGGGGACAGTCTGTCAGGTAATGACATATGTCAGAGTATAATAACAATATAAGGTGCAAGACATTTGCCTAGTAGTATTAATTTCTGACATAAAGAAAAGAGTAAACATCATACTGCATTCATCTGCTAGTTAAAGGATATGAAATAGAATGAAATACTGATAACCTGTTGACAGCTAATAGTAAACCTGGCAGCTAATTAGTGGGACAGGAGAAAGGGTGGGGGTCAGTTGGGGTATGGACAAGGACATAGCCAGTGAGATTTTAGGTGTGCTTTAAGAGCATTTTTGAAGAGACTGCTGGAAGAGAGGGTAGTTATGGCAGTGGGAAGTGAGTTCCAGATTTTGGATATGGAGTAAGAGAATAGCGCTTCCCCTGCAGAGTTGTTGGGTTTGGTGACTTGGAGTAGATTTTTGTTGCAGGAGAGAAGGGGTCAGGAGGATTGGTAGGGTTGGAGAAGTGTATGAAGTGAGGGAATTAGTCTGGAGCACTGAATTATGTTAGTCTGGAGTACTCAATTATTTTAGTCTGGAGTACTGAGTTATGATAGTCTGGAGTACTGAATTATGTTAGTCTAGAGTACTGAGTTATGTTAGACTGGAGTTCTGAGTTATGTTAGTCTGGATTACTGAATTGTGTTAGTCTGGAGCACTGAATTATGTTAGTCTGGAGTACTGAATTATGTTAGTCTGGAGTACTGAATTATGTTAGTCTGGAGTACTGAGTTATGTTAGACTGGAGTACTGAATTATGTTAGTCTGGAGTACTGAGCTATGTTAGTCTGGAGTACTGAATTATGTTAGTCTGGAGCATTGAATTATGCTTGTCTGGAGTACTGAATTATGTTAGTCTGGAGTACTGAGTTATGTTAGTCTGGAGTACTGTGCTGTTCTTCAAGGGAGGCCAATGCAGCCAATTCTTATCCAGTGAGCTGTTGCCCCAATAGTCTGATTTTGCCATGGCTTTAAGGGGTGGGGTGGAGCAATACGTGCTTAGCAGTTTACTGAGCAGACAAATTATAAAATATATCTTTTTTTGGGGGGGGGGTGCAGATGAATATTAGGAAATGAGTGTTTGATGTGAATGACAGCTACAGCTGCAACACAAGGTGGCAACTTCTGCACAATATGTCAGTATCCTCCATGTAAGTTAGCAAGCCATATAGCTGCCTGCCTTGTGGCTCAGCAATGCTCATATATTCCCATGGGTGCTGGGCTAATGTGGGGACAATGACATTGACTAAATTGTGATAAATCATAAGCTACATGTAGTCAGCTCCCAGCTATCTTTATTTTCTAATTATGCTCAACCATAATATGTTATATTTAACCACAACTACAAACTGCTAAGTACAACGTTTTCTGAACTAGACCATCAGCAGAATAAGTCATATTGAGAATATTGGCAGAAGAGCTCAGCAGTTCAGAAAGCGAGATACAAACTGAACCCTCTGGAACACTTACTGAGACTAAGGCATGCTGTACCGATTCCCAAAAACCTATCCATTAGCCAATGCATTATGGTCTGTGGCAATAAGACATTTTACCCATGTTATACTGGTGTTACATCTTCTTGCCCAACTACTCCTCAGGCAGATGGCAATGTTTTTATGTTACTGTTTCATGCAAACTATAAAGCAAGAGTCAGATTTTGCTGCTACTCCTTGTGGCAATCACACAAGAAAATCTTCTTAACTAATTTACACTTTGCTTATTTATAGTGCCAGAACAGCTTCTGTATGATTATACCATATAAGCAAAATCAAATGTAATAGAAATATAAAACAATAAACTTGGAATAATGCACAGAACCTGTCTTAACACAAGCCTCCTCATACAATCAGGTATATTCAATACATGCTAAACTTCTTACCTTCTCAGGTAGCAACATTGTACCACTGTTACAAACAATAATGACAGACAAAACAGAAATCACCTACAAACTACTATTCAAAAAGCTCTTTATGAGTCATCCTCCAGCTGTAAAACAAACAATTCATGGCACTAGAGTTCCTTTATGTATCAAAAATCCTAATAATATTTGGCAACCTCAAGTTACAAACTTCAGAAGATGGCATATCATTGTTAGGCTTTTTGGAAAACAATTATAGCATAGGTAGATCTAAAAGTAGGAGACATGGTGTTCAATGGCCTTTTGAATGCCACCATTGTATACATCAGTTTTCCAAAGTCTGTGCAAACATAAGTACCAGTGAAGTGTTTCCAGAACACAATATGCAGTAGACCTTTGGCATTAAAGACAGTCTTTCAAATAAGTAGGACACAGGTTGTGTACAGCCTAATAAGTAAGTAGGAAGTACCTTATACGCAGGTCTATCAGCAATTGACAGCATGTGTAAATCTTGCCACATGGTAATGTGACAGAAATAAAAGTTCCCAGCCAATACCTTTGCTTTAAAACTCTGCACCCTCTACAGCCATGTCATATTCCCACCCAACAATCTAAGATAAAGGGCATTGCAGTAGTCCAGTGCATCCATCACTGCCATTAAGTCCAGTGATGGAATAAAGTTCTGGACTTGGGAGACAGTCTTCGGATAACCTGGGTGATATTCTTCAGATGAATATAAGAAATCCCAACAGCAGCTGACACTTGGTCTTTCAGTTGCAGCCTGTGTGCCATGGAGCATGACACAGCCTGGCACAGGAGAAGTAAATTCCAGTGCATTTTGTTCATATATTGTAGGAGGAAAGAAGAATAGATGGAGGATATACAATGCATGCATCAGAAACATCCCCATGTTTGATGGGTTGAACATAAGATGACCATTTATTATCCAGGAGAGAATGAATTCCAGGCGATCTTCACGACAGGTAAAGTTTGTAAAACATGTCTTGGATAAAGCAGTAGTGAACCTGAATATCATCATGAGGCAGCTCACACTTTGTACTATTCTGTGTCTCAAATAACCTCTATACAGTTTGTTCAGTTCATCTCAGACCAGCCAAATACCTAGTCGATACTTTTAATACCTTAGTCTCAAATACTTTAAACAGCCAAGACCCACACTGCAAAGAAAGAGTGAAAATTAACCACGCACCATGCCTCATTACCCAGATAAAACCTACAATGTTTAACAGAGACTACACTTGGAAAAAATGGCTTAAACTAAAAACTCCCTGTAATCTGCAGTTTTATAGAGAATTACACAACCTGAGTAAAAAACAAGTCACCCTAGATGGAAAAACAATATTATAGCCTTCTACACCTTCAACACAAAAATGATAATTCTGGATATCAATAAATAACCTTTTGCATCTTGGCTCAAACAACGAACCCAACCCTTTATATAATAGCTCTCTACTAGAAATTGCAATTGCAGGCTAGCCTCTTTTGGAGAACATATTTACTCATTTGTGGATCTCATGCAAAAACTGGTCCTCCTCTGACACAATTCTCAAAACATTTACCATCTGACCTTTCACAAGGCTTTTTTACGGTGTGAAAAGTTGGTTACTAGAATAGTGCAGGAAAGTGCTGGAGTAATTGAGGTTTTTATAAAGTAAAGAACTAAACCTTTGGTTGTACACACATTTCACCAGAATAGTATCTAAATAGTTAATTTTTTCATTGGAGTAAGAAAATGTAAATTTTAAAAACACTGTTGTTGCATTTAAAAAAAATCTATAAATCTCTCCAGCTCTGCTACACTACCTTTCCATACATTAAATAGATCATCCAAAATGCAGAAATAAGTGGCAATAAGACCCATAAAGTTAGATTTAAAAACAAAGTACTGCTACCAGTACCAATGAATTATATTTACATATGTGGGGAACAAGCCACTCCTATTGCTACCCAGATATTTGTCTAAAATATTCACCTTTATAGTAGAGGAATTTATTGTAAAGAATTAATTCCATTAGCTCTGTTAGCATGTTAATATTTCTAGATGGGATATCTGCAAAGCTTGCACAAGCCTCTCTAAACCACTCAAGACCAAGGAGGTGGGGTATACAAGAAAAAAAGGTTGACAACATCAACAGTGACCAATAACCACTCATCATTGTAGAACTCCTGCTTCATTTACCTTAAATAGTCCCATAAATCGTGCAAAATATATACATAACCCTTAAAAAAATTAAAATCCTACCAATATATAAGACTAAAGGATGGGTCTGAGATCCAGCATCCGAAACAATGGGGTGTAAAGGGGGATCATCTAGTTTCTTAATGAGACTTAGAGATGCCAAGAATTGCCAGAATAACTGGATGGTCAACTTTCAAAAACTTATTAAGGCTGTAGTCAACAGCATACTGTTCAAAAAGGTCTTTTAAAAACAAATCAGTTTTATAATAAGCAATATTAATCTTGTTTCTTGAAGTTTTACTATACTGAAATTCATTGTTTAAAAGCTTATATATTCTAGACAAATAGTCAGTTTGGTCCATAATAACCACCCATCCACCTTTATTAGGTTTCATTATTCTTACCTCATGGTTGCTAATTAATTAATTCATGAGCATAACTTCCTCTTTATTTAAATTACTAACATGCTTAAACCATGACTGCTGAAGTACTTTCTTAAATCTTTTTCACAATATTTTTCATAGAGTAGCAGAGTAGAATGCACAGGCACACACTTAACATAATGTGTAGGTGTGTTGGGCAAGCCACGAAACATGACCTTTAAAGTTAGTTTCATAGGATCATAGGAGGTTACTAGGCTAATGACTCTGGGGTCCTTACAAGCCTAGCCAAGCCTTTATCCCCAAAAAAGAATCCTCAAATATGCACCCTTTGCCCCTGTCAATGATGGACAAAGGTGGAACCCCTGGGGCAAATTTGTGGTTTCTCATCCACTCATCAAGGTTGCACTTGAAGAGGGTCAGTGAGGTACTCTGACACCTGTGGGAAGTCTATTCCAGTGACAGGGCAACCTCTAGGAGACAAACCTGTCTCTCCAGCAAGTTTTGTTGATGTTGCATATTAGATTTAGGCTTATCAAGCAGGTAATGCATAAGGAGTTAGACTTATGGATATGGAGCATCTCTAGTAGAGCATGGTCCAATATTGCCTTGTAGGTGAAACACAGATCACCTCTGAACAATCTGTATGATACCAAGTAGAGTGATAGTGATTTGTTGGAGGCCATGGATTCTCTTTGTGAGGTATTTCTTTGGCCTTTCCAGTTGGTGCAGGTATTTGGAGAGGTACATACCAAATGGGGCATTATACTCAATTATAGACCTAATGATGGAGGAGTACAGAGAGGTAATAACCTCCTTTTTTTTGGATGCAATTCCTCTACTTATGAGATGAACCAAGTAAAAGCCTTTTCTGACCACTGCCTCCACATGATGGTCGAATGTGAGATTGTTGTTAGCCAGAGTACTCAGGTCTGTCACCACAGGTTGTGTGCTTAGGGGGTTGCCATTGATGCAGTAATCAGTAGAGGCCATGTTTTTGCTGAATGGTATGATAATACATTTTTTTTTTGCATTTAACTTTAGGCCATGACTTTGACATCAGTTATTTGTAACTGTGAGACTCTCTTGCAGTATGTTACCAGTTACCATCATTTGAGGAGTCAATGACAGCACTCAACTTACAGTCTGCCACAAACTTGGTCAGCCACAGACCCTTTGTCTTTGGCTGGATCTCTGAGACGTAGATGCCAAACAGTAGAGGTCCTAGGACAGATCCCTGGGGAACACCACTAATGACAGGTCAGTTGTCGGAGGTGGTGGCACCAGTTTTGACCTTGTGGGTGCTATTGTTCAGCCAGTTGGCCACATGCCTAATGAGACAGGGATTTACTCCAATTTGTGTTAGGTTTTTGATTATGCCTAAGTGGGGGATTGTGTCAACGCCTTAGCCAAGTTAAGATAAGCTGTATGCACTGACATTCCCTCATCCAGGGCCTTGATGACAGTCTCAGTGATGTCAACCAGGTTCAACAGGCAGGATCTGCCCCTGTCGAATCTGAATAGGGTGGTGTCAAGTGTTGGAGACTGTCTATGTCCTTGTTTATGAGATAATAATATGCTCCGTGGCTTTTCAGATCAGACTTGTCAAGCTAATTGGGCGATAGTTTCCCGTGTCAGTAGTGGCACCACCTTTGTGCAAGGGGATGACACTGGCAGTTCTCCTGTCTGCTGAAATGAAGCCTGTAATTAGGCTGTGGTTGAATAGGGTGCTCAATGGCAAAGCTAGTTCTTGCTGGAGATGGCGGAGAATACAGCCTGGGATACTATCAGGTCCCATGGAAACTGTGTTCTTTGCCTTGGATAGGGCCTTTAATACTTGATCTACAGAGATGTGTGGTATGGGACAAGTATCAGGCATGTCAAAAGGGCCTTTGGGGGGATGGGGGGGTTTGTCCTGAACCTATCAGCTAGCAGGTTGGCTAAGTCAACAGGATCAATTAAGTACTAATTCAGAACAGACCTGGGCTTTGCCATGGAGGTTCTTGAAGTTACTGAAGAAGGACTTGTGGTTTTCCTTTGTTTCGTAGGCTAGTTTCAACTCATAATTGGTTATAATATAATAATATACTATAAAAATATTATATTATATACTATATATATATATATATATATATATATATATATATATATCTATATATTATATATATTAATATAATATAATATATATATATATATATATATATATATATATATATATATATATATATATATATATATATATATATATGGTGCCTTCTGTGCGGAGTCTGCATGTCCTCCCTGTGTTCGCGTGGGTTTCCTCCAGGTGCTCTGGTTTTCTCCCACATCCCAAAGACATGCTGTGGGTGGATTGGACACATTAAATTGGCCATAGGTGTGAGTGTGTGCGTGTGTGTGCCTTCCATGTAAGTTTGGGTGCCGGGCTGGCAACTCAACACTGTAAAACTCTACTGCCAATCATGAGCGGACAGGTGATCCACTGTGGTGACCCCTAACTGGGAAAAGCCGAAAGAAGAAGATATATATATATATATATATATATATATATATATATATATGTATATATATTTTACATTATATAATATATATAATATATATATAATATAATAATAATATAATAATATAATATAATAATAATTTCATAAGTGAACTAATTTGCTTGTTGAGGCTGAGGAGGGAGTTTTTCCACTTTGGAATTTGTTCCTTTTTACCTTTGGACAACAGTTTTGTCCTTTCATTGTAAAGCCTGTTGATAGAAGATGTCTAGCTGACAGGTTTGTGTTTCCTTGAGGAGCAGGGTTTAGTTCTGTTGGGAATGGCTGAGTCCATGCAGTTGTACAGGTGCTTGTATACTGCATTGGCATACTGATCAGCATGGCTGTCTGCATCCTCTCAGGGGGCGATGGTATGAAGCTACTGATACCCTCCCTTAGGAGGTTGTTGTGAGCTTTTGAGAAGTTTTTTTAGCCTGGTTACAGCTGGGGAGGGGTTGGGTGGGATAGAAACTTCAAATGAGACAGACCGATGATCTGATCTCACCATGGAAGAACATACTATGAGAGTAGTGCATCACCCATGTTGGTGAGAACCAAGTTCAGACTTTTGTTTCCCCTTGTGGGGATGAGACAAGCTGGTCTAGTGCATTAGAACTGATGAAGTCAAGGAATCGTTGGGTGAGTGCATTAGTGCAGGAATAATTTACCCAGTCTATGGTGAGGTGGTTGAAGTCACCAAGGATCAGGGTGTTCGGGTATACCTTGATGGAGTCAAGTAGGTCCAAGTAGGTGGAGTGGGTGTTCTGAGTCATGGGGGGGGGGGGTCTATAGCTGGCTATAACTGTCAGTTGTACCTGAGTAATTCCAGTGCGTCATGCTGGCAAACCAGTCTGGAGATATGCCCGTCCTCAATGAACAACTGAAAATCTTCCATGAGATCTGCAATATCATAATGGAAAGAAGGAACAAATGTAAAACCCTTACTAAATAAATTAAAATGGTTACTTTCAATAAATATATGACTATAATGAAATGCTTTAAACCTGTGTGTTCACTGACCAACTGCCTGTTACTTAATTCAACATAGAGCGGATGCTGTTACTTAATTCAACATAGAGCGGATGCTGTTACTTAATTCAACATAGAGCGGATGCTGATTATTTCCAGTACAACCTGAAAAACTGCAGGAATATATATATTAGTGCAGGGTCACTCTGTCACCTGTATCTGCAGGGGTGATGGTTCTTGGTACAATGATTTATTGGCAATCAGCGGTGACCCCTTGTTCTTGGTGACCCACTGTGTGGCCATTCATCCTCTGGCCTATCATCTCAGAGCACCAAAGAGGTGGGAAATCCACTGCATCTAAAAAATCTAAATGCCCATCTTCAATATTTCCATCTATATGATGGTCTCTCTGGGGTGAAACCTGCTATGTCTCACCATGAAAAATCAAAGCTATGATCCCTACTCAAATTAGGTTGGCCTGTATTATTTTTAACCAAAGGTACTAGATAGGATTTACCTTCAGAATAAGCTAATTCATCTCTCATGAGCTTATTGTTTTTGATAGTTTTACCTTTTTCTATTAATTGACTAACATTATCAAACACAATATGATAATCACCACTAAAATGCTCATACAGTAAATCCTGCTTAAGAGACCTATGCAGGTAATTAATTTCTTCTTAAAGTCTATTCATTTCCTTCACATTATACTTGATAATAATTCTGATAATATCAAGACTACAGTTATCAAAAACAGTCAGTAATTCATGTAAAAGTTCTCTATCCCCTTTGAGCCTATTAGGACATTTCCACACCCCGAGACCTTCTGGGACATGCTTTCTAGGAATACATTCATTAAGGTAAGCATTGTCAAGCTGCAGCAATTTAAATTTTGATAACTTTTTTTTCAAACAGCCTCAATTGGTCTTTAAAAGTTCCACTTACTGAGGAGGGCCCAGTAGACTTGCTGAAACCACAGGAGGTGTTTACTTCTGTTGGGTCGGCTCCAATCATATTTAGAATGAAGGGATAGCACCGTCATGATACAGTGAGGAAGGGGGAGCTCTTGGATCTTTAAATGGGAAACGAATGGATTTAATCGAGCTCTTGCACTGGTGGTAGTTAATATGCAGCAAATACCATCTTCTTTTGCTCCATCAAAGTCCTCCTTGGTTTCAGAATGCCAGCGATCTTTTATTTGATAATGTTCAAAGAATTCTAACATGATATTGTTCATGAATGCATTTACTGTGATGCAAGCAGATGGAGAGATTGTTCACCTCCCATCAAGGGACACTGAAGCTACTCCATGTATTTATGCTGGTGAAATGGATATTACAAGCTGGTTAAACAACTTTCAGTGTTATTCTAAATTTTTAACAGACTGTTCCTGGATATGATTGGTTGTTTAATGTCATGTGTCCTTTTGAATTTGCTATTTTGGTGTGGTGTTATATTCATTTTGATGTTCTAATGAAGTCCTTTGTGTAGGGATGAAAGTGTTCAATGTTTTATTTATTAAATTGTTCTATCCACATTATTATGTGTGTACAGCCTGTTTTACTTTGGGACAGACTTGAGAATTTCTGGTTTCTTATTGAATAAGGTTGTTTGTGTACAAGAGACATTTTAATTTTAAGGAAAAGTTGGAATCAGCTATGCAAATTATATTACAAATGTTTCCACCAAAGAACATAAAGGAATGTGAAAGTGTGAGTCCTGTTCACAGAGCAAGTACATTTTTGTGGGCCAAACTTTAAAATTGAAAATCATCCATTTTATGTTTAAACTGCATCATCCTGTGATTGTAATTCATCAAAAGTCATTGATCTTGCTTTTTTGTGATTTTTGCCGCTATTTTTATATTGGCAAAAGTGAATGTGCTCTTTTATATAATGTATATACGAACATGTTTGATTTAAAGATACTTAATATTAATAATGCTTTGTTTAAACATAAACAGGTGTGCCCTAATAATAAAATGTTTTTTTTATTTTTTATACTGGAACAAGATTTACCAAATGTTCGTGGGGGGGGGGGGGGTCTTGGAAATGGAAACTAGAGTTCCAGGAGCTTTGGCAGCTTATATTAGAAGCTGACCACCCCCCCGGTTTTAATTATAAGATGTTACTTAACCGTGTCCTCCAAATGTGTGCAGCTAAATTGTAGTTGGAGGTTATGCCTTGCTTTTACTGTTTTTTATACTTTTTTAGTTATAGTTCAAAAAACAATTATGTATATGCTTAGAGTATGTTTATGTTGATTTATTGCATTAAGGTTTTTATTGTTCAACTACTATTACTTTAATTTTGCAACAGAGTATTCCTGGATATGATTGGTTGTTTAATGTCAGGTGTCCTTTTGAATTTGCTGTTTAGGTGTGATGTTATATTCATTTTAATGTTCTGATGAAATCTTTTGTGAAGGGATGAAAGCACTCAATGTTTTATTTATTAAATTGTTTTAGCAACATTATTGTGTGTGTACATTCAAGTTTATGTGCACTAGCACAGCCTGCTTTACTTTGGGACTGCCTTGAGAGTTAGTTCCTTGTTATTTTTCCTCAATGTTTCCTTCAGTTTTTTTTTTGTTTGTTTTAAACCTTATTTGACACTTACTTCAGAAAGCATTACCTCCTTAACTAAAAACTCTACATCTCCATCCAGTGCTTCTACCACCCACTCCATAACACCCAATCCTTGTAATTCATCAAACAGCAGGTTAGACTAAAACCTACACTCTCCATACACCATACACACTACCACTTCTTTACTCCAACCCCAGCATCTCCACCTAAATCTAATTTAACATCTATATCCATTTCTAGCAAATTCTACTTAGGACTTGTCTCCACATCAATGTTAAAAAACTTCTACCTAAACTCAAACCTTGCTCTACTGCAGCTGACAACCTCCTACCTGAATACCTAAATATAGCTGCTGATGCCATAATATACCCAGTCTCTATCCTTATCAATAGATCAGTATCTGAATCCTAAGTACCCTCTATATGGAAAAAAAAACTTTATTTTCCTTCTTCATCTTGGCTGAACTTTCGGCGTGTTGCAATATTATCACCTCTCCCAAAAATTCTCAAAAGATGTATCGTATAGGTTCATAGGTTCATAGATTAGTACTATCAATAACCTTTATACCTCTGTAGGAACAGTATGTTTTATACAATATGTTGATGATTCTACACCTATATGTGCATCTAATAACCTGCCTTAACTCCTCCATATTGTGCAAGATGTTTTCCTTAGCATGAGAAATGCTTCATAATGCCCAGCTACTACTCAATCCTAAAAAAACAAAAATTACTGTTTCCCCCACATTACCCACTCCTGATAAAGTGAATTTCAAAATCTTTTCACTAAACAAAATTTAAATTGAAGTACTCTCCCTTACAAAACTTCTTGGAGTGATATAGAGGATCACCTTAAATTTGTCATGCATGTTCAAAGTTACATAAAAAAAGATTCACCAGAAAAATTAGGAATGCTCTATGGGCATAAAACCTTCCTCAGCAACACCACCACCAAAACCACTCTTACACTGCTTACCTTCTCCCGTCTCTCTGATATGGTGCATCCATCCTGACCAACATACCTCTCAACCTCTTAGACCAAAAAATCTGGACAAAGTCATAAATAACGAGGGGACAAACACCAAAAAATAGGGGCAATTTTTAAATATGAGGCAAAAATCTGGACATTTTGTGAAAATCTGTACAGTTGAAGGTATGCTGACAAACCTTCAGGCTACAGTTAAAAATAAGCGGGAGGCATTTTATAATAAGGCTGTAAAATTTGCCACCAACAAGCAATTCACCACTGCATTGGTCTTAAAACTTTGATTGGCTCGAACTGCCTCACCTCTTAGATTAAATACAGCTTATCTCCACAACCAAAATTATTCACAAAACAGATGACTGCCCTGCTTTTACTTCTATTTTACATTCATGTCACCCTAATAGGCTACTTTGATCTAATGAACATCTATTTGAGCCGTATATAAACCCCACAAATCCTCAGGCCAAAGTCTCTACTCCTACTCTGTCACAAAAAATAATATTCTATCCCTCTGCAAATTAAATTGACATCTAACCTCTCCAGCTTCAAACAACTACTAAAAGACTACTTAAATAAATTCTGGCTGTATTGCTGCTCTACCCCTGGCTGAACTAGTCCCTCCCTCCTTCCACCACCAGCATACTTTTACTATGTTCACCTAGAAGCAACTAGTAAACAATTTCTTTGACAAAGATCAAATATATTTTTCTAGGCTATGTTATCTAGCAATCTCTGTTCCAAAGAGTATACTCAGTGTGTTTAATATAATCTCTGTGAACAACAACTTATAATTTATCTATCAACAAAGTTTTTTTAGCTTGTTATAGCTGTCCGTATATTTGCACTATGTATGTATAGGTTCATACCGTGTGAACTAAAGCTGAATTTTTTGTTAGATAAAATGTCATTCTTTTATATTAGACTTTGTAACAACTTTATTTAATTGTAACCTGATTATGTCAATGTGGAGCTTTTCTCACCAGGCCTCTGCCAAAAATGAGATATCATCCCAGTTGGACATTCCTGGTAAACACGTCAAATAAATAAATAATTCCTGTAATCTACCCATTTCCTTAATAGCTCTAAGGAGCATGCTCATTCACAGCTATAGGCAGACAAAATTCCCAGAGAGGAAGTTTCATAAATGATGTATTCAAGCCTTCTCCTTCAGCCAGTAAACATATGCCCCTTTGGTTGAGCAAGGGCAATACCATTTTAATTTAAATCACATCACAGACTAGCCAGTTGTGGCAGTATGCACTGTAAAGAAGCAAAGTCTGTTCTTTTTGAGGTATGACTTAAATTAATATTTTTTATTACAAAGTTCAAGTTCAGTCCAGTAAATCCTTGGTCAGCTCTCCTCTTAGGACACATCTGCTGCTTTTGTCTTCCTGCTATCCAGCAGGTAGTTTTAAAGTATACTTTCAAAAGATGCTGCCCTTTTAACTTTTATTGTTAATGCTGTTTTGATGTAAAAAACAGCTTACTCTTGCACAGAGGAATCGATTGCAGTACTGATTGTCAAAGACTAAAAGTAATATTTCCATGGGACCAGATAACATACCAGGCTTCAGTCTCAGAAGTGTTAAGTTCTAACTATCTGAGCTCTATTTAAACTTTTCAGTCTCAGCCTAGACACATGGTTTGTGCCTGATACCTGGAAAACAGCCACTGTGACTTTCCTACATGAGTGGCCCCTCTGCAGATCTAGGCAATTATGGGCACTCTAGCATCACCAGCTTTATATGCAAAGCCATGGGATGTATCATAGCAGAACTCATTTTTGCAAACACAGACAATCAGCTGATCTAGCTCACAATCAATTTGGATTTGTGAAGGGAAGGTCTTGTCTCTTGAACCTGGTCAGTTTCTTAAAAAATGTTACAGAGATTATGGACATAGTCAATCAGTGCATGCTGCTTATCTTGAGCTGGCCAAAGCTTTTGGCACTATTCCCCATGCTGTTATTGTAAAAACAATAAGACTAACCAAAGCAAACATAAACTCCATATGTTACCCTCTGTATTTCAAAGTAGCTTTCTGACAGGTCTGAGGTTGTGAAAGTTGACAGTACCCACTTTGAACCTAACATTGTTACTAATGGGATTCCACAAGGATCAGTGCAGGACCATCTCTTGTTTGGCATTTATTTTGCAGTCGTCTAATCCAATATTCCAAAAGTATAGTTCACCAAGTTTGCTGATGACTACAAACTGGAAAAAGTGATCTGCTCATCCAATGGTACTAAACAGCTCCAACGAAGGCTGGAATATGCAATTACTGGTTGTACTAAAAATGGTCTCAAGTTAAATGCAAAAACGTCTAGCACATTGACATCCAGGAAAAAATATGTTCCCAGTCCTCAGTGTTGTTGATGTCAGCAGTTGTTATGAAGAATATGTTAACAGTGTGGTAGAACATTTCTCTGCTGTCATTGCTGCAGACAAACAGTAATGGTACCCATAATTGATTATATCTTGTGATCAATGTATTGTTAGCATTATTTTATATAACTGCAACATCTTTACAGATATCAGTGTTTAGTCTTATATAGAGCAGAGACAAAAGTAAAGTATCATGCTCAAGGATTATGGTTTTAATGACATGATCACCTGTTACTAAAACAAGAGCTTAGGGATTAGGGTTTTAATGGCATGAACACCTGTTACTAAAACAGGAGATTAGGGATTATAGTTTTAATGACATGATTGGTTCATAGGTTCATAGGTTGATACTAGGCTATCTGCCCTAGCGCATTTATAAGCCTAGCCAGAGTGTGTTTGGCTTTTGCCACCCTTTTAGATTAGTTGACTGTGCCCCTTGTTTGTAGGTCACAGAAGATAGCCCTTTTAAGGTTATCTTACTGTGCCTCTGTCTAGCAGGGACACAGAAGAGATCCCGGGGGTAAATTTACGATCTCCCATCCACTCGTCAAGATTTCTCTTGAAGAGGGTCAGTGAGGGGCTCAGCCTAACATGGATTGGGATTTTGTTCCAGAGTGAGGGGAGCCTCTGGGATATGAATCTGTCCCTCCAGCATGTCCTATTTATTTCTGTGCTACAATCACCTGTTACTAAAACAAGAGATTAGGGATTATGGTTTTAATGACATGAACACCTGTTACTAAAACAAGAGATTGGGGATTATGGTTTTAATTACATGAACACCTGTTACTAAAACAAGAGATTAGGGATTATGGTTTTAATGGCATGAACACCTGTTACTAAAACAAGAGATTAGGGATTAGGGTTTTAATTATATGAACACCTGTTACTAAAACAAAATATTAGGGATTATGGTTTTAATGACATGAATACCTGTTACTAAAATAAGAGATTGGGGATTATGGTTTTAATGACATGAACACCTGTTACTAAAACAAGAGATTGGGGATTATGGTTTTAATAACATGAACACCTGTTACTAAAACAAGAGATTAGGGATTATGGTTTTAATGACATGAACACCTGTTACTAAAACAACAGATTAGGGATTATGGTTTTAATGACATGAACACCTGTTACTAAAACATGAGATAAGGGATTATGGTTTTGATGAAGCAAATGCCTGATACTAAAACAAAAGAGTAGAGGGATATGTACAAAGACCAGGTTCCAGTTGTAGTGCTTGAATCTGATGTCACATGGAATGTAAATGCCCCTATTTTGATACATAATTACAGGAAACTGCTGCATTGTAAAGGAAGAGAGAAAGATAAATGACATACAAATGAAAACATTTTTAGTTCTGTAAAGTTCAGAATAAAGAAAGAGCGATCTTTCTACACTATGCACTGGAAAACAATTTTTTGGGAAAAACCCAAAAATTTTAAACCCAATGG